>NC_091360.1:1580867-1618367 GCF_038502225.1 Cherax quadricarinatus | reverse complement strand
AATTCATCCACCAATCTCTGCAACTTCTCTTCAGAATCTCCCAAGAGCACAGTGTCATCAGCAAAGAGCAGCTGTGACAACTCCCACTTTATGTGTGATTCTTTATCTTTTAACTCCACGCCTCTTGCCAAGACCCTCGCATTTACTTCTCTTACAACCCCATCTATAAATATATTAAACAACCACGGTGACATCACACATCCTTGTCTAAGGCCTACTTTTACTGGGAAAAAATTTCCCTCTTTCCTACATACTCTAACTTGAGCCTCACTATCCTCGTAAAAACTCTTCACTGCTTTCAGTAACCTACCTCCTACACCATACACTTGCAACATCTGCCACATTGCCCCCCTATCCACCCTGTCATACGCCTTTTCCAAATCCATAAATGCCACAAAGACCTCTTTAGCCTTATCTAAATACTGTTCACTTATATGTTTCACTGTAAACACCTGGTCCACACACCCCCTACCTTTCCTAAAGCCTCCTTGTTCATCTGCTATCCTATTCTCCGTCTTACTCTTAATTCTTTCAATTATAACTCTACCATACACTTTACCAGGTACACTCAACAGACTTATCCCCCTATAATTTTTGCACTCTCTTTTATCCCCTTTGCCTTTATACAAAGGAACTATGCATGCTCTCTGCCAATCCCTAGGTACCTTACCCTCTTCCATACATTTATTAAATAATTGCACCAACCACTCCAAAACTATATCCCCACCTGCTTTTAACATTTCTATCTTTATCCCATCAATCCCGGCTGCCTTACCCCCTTTCATTTTACCTACTGCCTCACGAACTTCCCCCACACTCACAACTGGCTCTTCCTCACTCCTACAAGATGTTATTCCTCCTTGCCCTATACACGAAATCACAGCTTCCCTATCTTCATCAACATTTAACAATTCCTCAAAATATTCCTTCCATCTTCCCAATATCTCTAACTCTCCATTTAATAACTCTCCTCTCCTATTTTTAACTGACAAATCAATTTGTTCTCTAGGCTTTCTTAACTTGTTAATCTCACTCCAAAACTTTTTCTTATTTTCAACAAAATTTGTTGATAACATCTCACCCACTCTCTCATTTGCTCTCTTTTTACATTGCTTCACCACTCTCTTAACCTCTCTCTTTTTCTCCATATACTCTTCCCTCCTTGCATCACTTCTACTTTGTAAAAACTTCTCATATGCTAACTTTTTCTCCCTTACTACTCTCTTTACATCATCATTCCACCAATCGCTCCTCTTCCCTCCTGCACCCACTTTCCTGTAACCACAAACTTCTGCTGAACACTCTAACACTACATTTTTAAACCTACCCCATACCTCTTCGACCCCATTGCCTATGCTCTCATTAGCCCATCTATCCTCCAATAGCTGTTTATATCTTACCCTAACTGCCTCCTCTTTTAGTTTATAAACCTTCACCTCTCTCTTCCCTGATGCTTCTATTCTCCTTGTATCCCATCTACCTTTTACTCTCAGTGTAGCTACAACTAGAAAGTGATCTGATATATCTGTGGCCTTTCTATAAACATGTACATCCTGAAGTCTACTCAACAGTCTTTTATCTACCAATACATAATCCAACAAACTACTGTCATTTCGCCCTACATCATATCGTGTATACTTATTTATCCTCTTTTTCTTAAAATATGTATTACCTATAACTAAACCCCTTTCTATACAAAGTTCAATCAAAGGGCTCCCATTATCATTTACACCTGGCACCCCAAACTTACCTACCACACCCTCTCTAAAAGTTTCTCCTACTTTAGCATTCAAGTCCCCTACCACAATTACTCTCTCACTTGGTTCAAAGGCTCCTATACATTCACTTAACATCTCCCAAAATCTCTCTCTCTCCTCTGCATTCCTCTCTTCTCCAGGTGCATACACGCTTATTATGACCCACTTCTCGCATCCAACCTTTACTTTAATCCACATAATTCTTGAATTTACACATTCATATTCTCTTTTCTCCTTCCATAACTGATCAAATATCAAGCGTTATTTTGCTTTCCAATAATGGCTTGGGAGCAGACATTACTCAGAGAGAGAGAGAGAGAGAGAGAGAGAGAGAGAGAGAGAGAGAGAGAGAGAGAGAGAGAGAGAGAGAGAGAGAGAGAGAGAGAGAGAGATTGCAGCAGTAAGAAATATCCATTTCCCACTAGAGTGTAACTCTCACATGAGAGCCACTAGCAACCCTCCAGTGTTCTCTCATGAACCTAATCAGCCACAAATATCCAGGAACCGGATAACTTTCAAAATGTAATTAAGCCGAACCTCTTTCATAAGTTAGTCCCGCCCCGCTGACTCAACCTTTTGCCGTTACTACTTGTGTGTGTGTGTGTATATATATATATATATATATATATATATATATATATATATATATATATATATATATATATATATATATATATATATATATATATATATATATATATATATATATATATATATATATATATAAGGCTAGGGATTATTTATTTAAACAGCACAAGCCATGAGATTATGAATCTTCTCCCCTGAAGCTGGAATGCAGCAGGCATTTCTCTTTTGGATGGTCACACTGAGAGTCTAGAACATGAAAGTTGCCGCCCTTATGTCCTTACTGGTGCTAATGAGCCTGGAGCCTAGTTCTTTGAGGAAGCCTGTTGCAGTTTTTCTGCATGGTCCCAGGAACACATTGATAATGATGACTCAAGTCTCTATATTTGGTGAGTTTGTATTCTTTCCTGTGATAGGCAGTACCTCTATGTTGCCGAACACTCTGATAAGCCAGAGTTGACACATGGGTGTAGTCCCATGCTTAGAGTCTACCATTCTAACAGGGATACATTGTGATCCTATCAGGGAGGATTGCTGGATGCTAAGAATTGAGATTCTCTCTCAGCCAGTCACCCAGTCGAAGTCAGAATCATCTTGGTAATGATGTTGACGTCATTGTGTTTGGTATGCCAGCCCTTTATTTTGGAACAGTTTGGTCTATGTAGACTGTACTGGTATGCTTATGCATCGCGGCAAATGTAAGTATTATCCGTGTGATTTGGGGCAATGAGGTAGAGAGCCACTGCAGTGCGGAGGGTCTGCATGCAGAGACGTATGCCCACTGCCGAAATAGGAACTGTCTGGAGGAAGCTTTCAGAGTGAAGCGCGCTCACAGCTCTAAGACAGGCAGTCTCGCTGTTAGACGTTGCAGCAGTATGTTCTTATGCACCTGTTTAACAACGGTGCTGTCCCAGCTGGACTATTTCTATAGTTCCTAATACCTTTATAGGACTCTTGTCTTATTTAATTGGAGCTATTTTCCTCATGGATCAAACCATTACGAGTTTAGCGCTTCGCCAAGAATATAATCATTGTTTATTTATATGATTAGACCCAGTTAATCTTGGTCTAAATAATTCTATAAAAATAATGCTGAGATTCAGGATGATGCAGGTCTTTAAAAAAATCTTAATGATTTTAGATATACTGACTGAATGGTTATTGGACTGATGTATTATCAATTAACCCAGCATTCGAATCTCATTTAGGAGAGCAATGTGAGCACAGATTTCAGAGGAGAATGTTTGACAGTGTACATGCACTGTGAGGTTACTTAAGTCCCTATTTAAGATATTAAAGGATTCTTGACTAATAGTGAGGAGGTGGTGGTAAACAGCCTTAATGACCGTCGTGTAGTTGAATGGCTTTAAACCCCATTAACCAGCCACATACAGCTAATGGAAATTCGGCAGCCAGTACATTATCTACATTACAATTCACTGTCAGTCCACTATACACGAAATATGTAAATTGTTGTAGACAACACGAGAACAATGAAAGCTGACTATAACAACAATATATCGAGTAGGAAAAAGTAACAATGAGGGGAATAATGAACATTTCTTGGTATATACACCGAAAAACTTTTGTTTTTCATGTTTACGTTATTGGAAGAGATGTGTGTTTTTCTTAGTGAAAGTTCATAGAGGAGAATATCTCTCAGCGTATATACACAGAGGAATGCATCTCTCAGTGTATATGCATCGAGGGGTGTGTATATACACAGAAAAGTACCCCTCTTTGTGTATGCATACCAATTAGTGTTTGATTCTTTGCATATACACCTAGAGATGTGTAAATATTCCTCGGATAAAGAACACTTCGCTTGCATCAATTCACTCCGAAGTGAATGCAGTAGAAATCTTGACAGTGTGTCTTCCCTCTCCAACCCGCACGTGTTCTCCGACTCGCACGTGTTCTTTCTCCGACTCGCACGTGTTCTCTCTCCGACCCGCACGTGTTCTCTCTCCGACCCGCATTTGTTCTCTCTCCGACCCTCACGTGTTCCCACTCTGACCTTTTCTCACGCAAAAGAGAGGAAACTCTCTGAATTTGGATCCATTAATCAGCGGTCTGCAACATCATCATCCAGGGAATAACTGGACCTAAACACTGAAAACATATTAATGGTAGCTGACAGGGAGCATGGCTGACAGAGAGCATGGCTGACAGGGAGCATGGCTGACAGGGAGCATAGCTGACAGGGAGCATGGCTGACAGAGAGCATGGCTGACAGGGAGCATGGCTGACAGGGAGCATAGCTGACAGGGAGCATAGCTGGCAGGGAGAATTTAATAAATGCTGCATTACTGATATATATATATATATATATATATATATATATATATATATATATATATATATATATATATATATATATATATATATATACATATATACATATATATATATATATATATATATATATATATATATATATATATATATATATATATATATATATATATATATATATATATTTTTTTTTTTTTATTATTATTATCACACCGGCCGATTCCCACCAAGGCAGGGTGGCCCGAAAAAGAAAAACTTTCACCATCATTCACTCCATCACTGTCTTGCCAGAAGGGTGCTTTACACTACAGTTTTTAAACTGCAACATTAACACCCCTCCTTCAGAGTGCAGGCACTGTACTTCCCATCTCCAGGACTCAAGTCCGGCCTGCCGGTTTCCCTGAATCCCTTCATAAATGTTACTTTGCTCACACTCCAACAGCACGTCAAGTATTAAAAACCATTTGTCTCCATTCACTCCTATCAAACACGCTCACGCATGCCTGCTGGAAGTCCAAGCCCCTCGCACACAAAACCTCCTTTACCCCCTCCCTCCAACCCTTCCTAGGCCGACCCCTACCCCGCCTTCCTTCCACTACAGACTGATACACTCTTGAAGTCATTCTGTTTCGCTCCATTCTCTCTACATGTCCGAACCACCTCAACAACCCTTCCTCAGCCCTCTGGACAACAGTTTTGGTAATCCCGCACCTCCTCCTAACTTCCAAACTACGAATTCTCTGCATTATATTCACACCACACATTGCCCTCAGACATGACATCTCCACTGCCTCCAGCCTTCTCCTCGCTGCAACATTCATCACCCACGCTTCACACCCATATAAGAGCGTTGGTAAAACTATACTCTCATACATTCCCCTCTTTGCCTCCAAGGACAAAGTTCTTTGTCTCCACAGACTCCTAAGTGCACCACTCACTCTTTTTCCCTCATCAATTCTATGATTCACCTCATCTTTCATAGACCCATCCGCTGACACGTCCACTCCCAAATATCTGAATACGTTCACCTCCTCCATACTCTCTCCCTCCAATCTGATATTCAATCTTTCATCACCTAATCTTTTTGTTATCCTCATAACCTTACTCTTTCCTGTATTCACCTTTAATTTTCTTCTTTTGCACACCCTACCAAATTCATCCACCAATCTCTGCAACTTCTCTTCAGAATCTCCCAAGAGCACAGTGTCATCAGCAAAGAGCAGCTGTGACAACTCCCACTTTGTGTGTGATTCTTTATCTTTTAACTCCACGCCTCTTGCCAAGACCCTCGCATTTACTTCTCTTACAACCCCATCTATAAATATATTAAACAACCACGGTGACATCACACATCCTTGTCTAAGGCCTACTTTTACTGGGAAAAAATTTCCCTCTTTCCTACATACTCTAACTTGAGCCTCACTATCCTCGTAAAAACTCTTCACTGCTTTCAGTAACCTACCTCCTACACCATACACTTGCAACATCTGCCACATTGCCCCCCTATCCACCCTGTCATACGCCTTTTCCAAATCCATAAATGCCACAAAGACCTCTTTAGCCTTATCTAAATACTGTTCACTTATATGTTTCACTGTAAACACCTGGTCCACACACCCCCTACCTTTCCTAAAGCCTCCTTGTTCATCTGCTATCCTATTCTCCGTCTTACTCTTAATTCTTTCAATTATAACTCTACCATACACTTTACCAGGTACACTCAACAGACTTATCCCCCTATAATTTTTGCACTCTCTTTTATCCCCTTTGCCTTTGTACAAAGGAACTATGCATGCTCTCTGCCAATCCCTAGGTACCTTACCCTCTTCCATACATTTATTAAATAATTGCACCAACCACTCCAAAACTATATCCCCACCTGCTTTTAACATTTCTATCTTTATCCCATCAATCCCGGCTGCCTTACCCCCTTTCATTTTACCTACTGCCTCACGAACTTCCCCCACACTCACAACTGGCTCTTCCTCACTCCTACAAGATGTTATTCCTCCTTGCCCTATACACGAAATCACAGCTTCCCTATCTTCATCAACATTTAACAATTCCTCAAAATATTCCTTCCATCTTCCCAATACCTCTAACTCTCCATTTAATAACTCTCCTCTCCTATTTTTAACTGACAAATGCATTTGTTCTCTAGGCTTTCTTAACTTGTTAATCTCACTCCAAAACTTTTTCTTATTTTCAACAAAATTTGTTGATAACATCTCACCCACTCTCTCATTTGCTCTCTTTTTACATTGCTTCACCACTCTCTTAACTTCTCTCTTTTTCTCCATATACTCTTCCCTCCTTGCATCACTTCTACTTTGTAAAAACTTCTCATATGCTAACTTTTTCTCCCTTACTACTCTCTTTACATCATCATTCCACCAATCGCTCCTCTTCCCTCCCGCACCCACTTTCCTGTATCCACAAACTTCTGCTGAACACTCTAACACTACATTTTTAAACCTACCCCATACCTCTTCGACCCCATTGCCTATGCTCTCATTAGCCCATCTATCCTCCAATAGCTGTTTATATCTTACCCTAACTGCCTCCTCTTTTAGTTTATAAACCTTCACCTCTCTCTTCCCTGATGCTTCTATTCTCCTTGTATCCCATCTACCTTTTACTCTCAGTGTAGCTACAACTAGAAAGTGATCTGATATATCTGTGGCCCCTCTATAAACATGTACATCCTGAAGTCTACTCAACAGTCTTTTATCTACCAATACATAATCCAACAAACTACAGTCATTTCGCCCTACATCATATCGTGTATACTTATTTATCCTCTTTTTCTTAAAATATGTATTACCTATAACTAAACCCCTTTCTATACAAAGTTCAATCAAAGGGCTCCCATTATCATTTACACCTGGCACCCCAAACTTACCTACCACACCCTCTCTAAAAGTTTCTCCTACTTTAGCATTCAAGTCCCCTACCACAATTACTCTCTCACTTGGTTCAAAGGCTCCTATACATTCACTTAACATCTCCCAAAATCTCTCTCTCTCCTCTGCATTCCTCTCTTCTCCAGGTGCATACACGCTTATTATGACCCACTTCTCGCATCCAACCTTTACTTTAATCCACATAATTCTTGAATTTACACATTCATATTCTCTTTTCTCCTTCCATAACTGATCATTTAACATTACTGCTACCCCTTCCTTTGCTCTAACTCTCTCAGATACTCCAGATTTAATCCCATTTATTTCCCCCCACTGAAACTCTCCTACCCCCTTCAGCTTTGTTTCGCTTAGGGCCAGGACATCCAACTTCTTTTCATTCATAACATCAGCAATCATCTGTTTCTTGTCATCCGCACTGCATCCACGCACATTTAAGCAACCCAGTTTTATAAAGTTTTTCTTCTTCTCTTTTTTAGTAATTGTATACAGGAGAAGGGGTTACTAGCCCATTGCTCCCGGCATTTTAGTCGCCTCATACGACACGCATGGCTTACGGAGGAAAGATTCTTTTCCACTTCCCCATGGACAATAGAAGAAATAAAAAAGAACAAGAGCTATTTAGAAAAAGGAGAAAAACCTAGATGTATGTATATATATATATGCATGTGCGTGTCTGTGAAGTGTGACCAAAGTGTAAGTAGGAGTAGCAAGATATCCCTGTTATCTTAGCGTGTTTATGAGACAGAAAAAGAAACCAGCAATCCTACCATCATGCAAAACAGTTACAGGTTTTTGTTTCACAGTCATCTGGCAGGACGGTAGTACTTCCCTGGGTGGTTGCTGTCTACCAACCTACTACCTATATATATATATATGTATATATATATATGTATATATATATATGTATATATATATATATATATATATGTATATATATATATATATGTATATATATATATATATATATAAGAAAGTTTATTTAAATGTGAAAAAGCTGTTATCCTCGTCAGTTTATTTTCAGGTTCTAAGTTTTTATCATATCTGAGTTCACTTACAAACTGTTTTTCTGCCAAAGTTCGTCTCTAAGCCTAGAGTTCCTTTGGGTATACTAACCACCACAACAGTTAGCTAACATGCAGGTACCTATTTACTGCTAGATGAACAGGGACAACTCACGTAAGGCAGCACTTCGTACAAACGCATCCATTCATCCGAGGCCTTCAGTTGTGAGCCAAAGGTGGCTACCAATTCATTCTGAAGATAGAAACCTTCAGCAACAACTTGGCCTTTCTTGTTCTAATTAGAGGAGGAAGAAAAAGAAGAAAAGGAAGAGGCAATAGGAAACAGATAGAGCTTAGTTATTCATTAATTCATTTACTAACTCATTTACCCACTGACTCATTTGCTTTGCAAATTTCTTGTGAATTATGGAGGGTCTTGCTGGCTGGGAGGCTGCTCCGCCGTGTCCAATTTGCAACTGGTAAAACAGAGGTTTTCCTGGACGTGTAAACCACGAGTGTACACTACATCGACTTTCCATTCATTTTCTGGGGATATAAACCATTGGAATAAGGTATATATATAAACCATAGGTACCGTATAAACCACGTGTATTAACCACATCAACACAGCATGCAATATAAAGATTGTGAAACATCTGTAGAATGGGAGGGACTCAGGTTTGATCCAATAAAAGGAAGGAAAGCTTCACTTATTGAAAATAGTATAAAATACGGACAAGCTGAAGTCAAGCTTCACTTGCTTAAATCAAGAGAGCTTCAGCAACAATCAAAGGGCTTCCCTTGAGAAAGATCAAGCTGAGTATAAATTCTTGTCAGTTTTAGCTGATTGAAAATCAACTGAAACATAAAGAAATTTAATTATATTCTGATATTTAATGTATTTTTAACAAGTGCCGTCTTACCCCAAAATAATGCGACTCCAAACAAAGGAAAATATATTTACCATTATTCAGTGAACAACTGGCATCCCAGAAGTGCACAGACTCAACAGTTGAAGCGATCAGAGCTGCAACTTCCCCCCCCTCCCCCGCCCATCAGATTAAAAGTACTAAATTTACCAGACTTTACTTAAATTATGTATGATACAGTTACATTGTATTACGTAAATTTAACATCGAGAGGTTAGGCTAATTTTTTTTATTATTGAAATATTAAAAATTGGCGAATTATTTTAATTCACGTCAATACATTTATCAATATATTAAAAAAATATCGAAAAAATGTGTTTCTAATGCAGATCGTCTTGTTTGACCTGCTTGGTCTATTAGGCACGCCATATATACACAGAGATATACATCTCTGTGTATATATACCCTGTATGTTTGCCTTCCTGATCTCTGACGCCCTCGCCAGTCTTGAACGTGAAATATATATATATATATATATATATATATATATATATATATATATATATATATATATATATATATATATATATATATATATATATATATATATATATATATATATATATATATATATATATATATATATGTTAATGCACTTAGAATGATTACGTCAATATTTAAGGATGTAAATTACGTGTAAAAAACTTTTAATGGAAATTGAAACTGGTTTTGACAGACATAACATTTGCTGGGATGGTTGACTTAACACCTCAGAAGGTATTAATTTAAGTCATTATTGACCGACCACGGTGTGATAGCCAGACTCATCTAATTACAGCTTCAAAGAGAAGTTCGTAGTTGAGTTTTAATAATAATAATAATAATGATAATATTAGTAATAATAGTAATGATAATAATGGTAATAATAATAATAATAATAATAATAATGGTAATAATAATAGTGATAATGGTAATAATAATGATAATAATAATGGTAATAATAATAATGATAGTAATAGTCTTATGTTCTTTCCTTACGTTTACTCCTAGTTTTATCCCATCCTTCATTTCTTGCCTTTGTCCATATATTGTTCCCTTATTCTTTTAACCTTCTATCTTCGCCTTCTCTTCTACTTTCACCTTCTCTTCTACCTTCTCCTCCTCTATTTTTTTCCTTGACCTCAACCCACTTTCCTTTCATTGTTTTTCCTCCCTCATCTCCTCTTCAGAAATTCCCTTCCATCCTTATATTTCTTCTTTCTTAGTATTCTTTCCTTCCTTTCGTTCATTCCATTCATCTTACGTGTCCTTCATCACTTCATCCTACTTTTGTTCCTCCTGGATTTCCATTAATCAGCCTTTGTGCTGACTATATAACTATTATATAGATACATAGATACAAACTGGATACATCTGCAGCACACTGCAGATGTATCCAGTTTTCATAGATACAAAGCTTCCATTTGTGCCCCTTCCTTCTTTCCTTCTTTACTTCTTCGCCTCTCTTCTCCATCTTTATTTTCATCCCATTCCCTTCTCTTCTTCCCTTCCCTCACTCCCTCCTACATAGCTATAACGAACACTCTGAACCTCCGTCCAGTCTTCTCTTCAACTTTCAACTTAAAAGTACTGCAGCATTAGTAAGGTGTGAGCCTTGCATCAGCAACATTATACAACATTATACTTACCTCTAACAGTAACTAAACTAACTTCTACATTACAACCGAAAAGGATTTTGTTCTCTTTGATAAGTATTGAATGCACAATTAACTCACAATTAGGAGCTGAAACTTCCGAAAAGGCCAGAAAACATGTCAAGTGTAAAGGTAAGAATATATATATGTCGTGCCGAATAGGCAGAACATGCGATCTTGGCTTAAATAGCAACGCTCATCTTGCCATATAGGACAAGTGAAAATTTGTGTATGCAATAATTTCGCCAAAATCATTCTTAACCTAACGAAAAAAATATATTTCACTGTGTTTGTTTAGTATTAAATTACTGTAAATAAATCTAAAATATATATAGTTGGGTTAGGCTAAAATAAATTGTTCTTGTTATAATAAGGTTAGGTAAGTTTTCTAAGATTCTTTTGGTGCAAAATTAAAATTTTTTACATTAACATTAATGAAAAATATATATCTTTAAACGTATAAGAGAAAATTTTAGAAAGGACTTAATTTTAAATGAGTTCTTGCTAATTGACCAGTTTTACATATTCGGCACGACATATATATATATATATATATATATATATATATATATATATATATATATATATATATATATATATATATATATATATATATATGTGTGTGTGTGTGTGTGTATATAGTCTCTCTTTTTAACTTTAGTAATGTATGTAGATAAAGGGGTTACTAGCCCCTTGTTCCCAGCAAGTTAGTCGCCTCTTACGACACGCATGGCTCACGGAGGAAGACTTCTGTTCCACTTCCTTCCTCATGGAGGTAAAAGGAAATAAACAAGAACAAGAACTAGTAAGAAAATAGAAGAAAACCCAGAGGGGTATATATATATACATACATAATATATATATATATATATATATATATATATATATATATATATATATATATATATATATATATATATATATATATATACATATATATATATATATACACACACATTATACATATATATATATATATATCTTTCTTTCAACACACCGGCCGTATCCCACCGAGGCGGGGTGGCCCAAAAGGAAAAACGAAAGTTTCTCCTTTTACATTTAGTAATATATACAGGAGAAGAGGTTACTAGCCCCTTGCTCCCGGCATTTTAGTTGCCTCTTACAACACGCATGGCTTACGGAGGAAGAATTCTGTTCCACTTCCCCATGGAGATAAGAGGAAATAAACAAGAATAAGAACTAGAAAGAAAATAGAAGAAAACCCAGAGGGGTGTGTATATATGTGCTTGTACATGTATGTGTAGTGTGACCTAAGTGTAAGTAGAAGTAGCAAGACGTACCTGAAATCTTGCATGTTCATGAGACAGAAAAAAGGACACCAGCAATCCTACCATCATGTAAAACAATTACAGGCTTTCGTTTTACACTCACTTGGCAGGACGGTAGTACCTCCCTGGGCGGTTGCTGTCTACCAACCTACTACCTATATATATATATATATATATATATATATATATATATATATATATATATATATATATATATATATATATATATATATGCTTGTACATGCAAGTGAAGTGCAACCTAAGTGTAAGTAGAAGTAGGAAGACGTACCTGAAAACCTGCATGTTTATAAGACAAAAATAGACATCAGCAATCCTGCCATCATGTAAAACAAATATACTACTACTACTACCACTATTGCTACTAGTACTACTACTACCAGTACTACTACACCCTCCTTTCCTTTACCTCTTTAGGACATTTAGGATATTGTTAATTCGAGCGAAACATTGTTCACATAAAGATACCCTTCTCCAATCCTATGTCTTCAGCTATACAGGTAAATATTTGTCAAGCTAGAGAAGAACTACAAGCTCTCAGACCAGCGGCGACTTAATCCAATAAGAGTCTTACATCAGCCAGGAATCAGAAGAAAAATGAACTGCCAAACTGTGAGAGGAATTCTTGAAGGGCTTTCCGGAGAGGAGCCATTCCAGCACACCAGGAAAAACGCCTCGCTTTCATACTTTGTGTAAACTGTGAACTGTACCCCAAACACCAGATTGATAGCGTCCTGAAAGTTAATAAAAAAAAAAGAGCAAATTGCCCAGTGAGGAAAGTATACACAGAAGAGATCTCTTGCTGTGGCTTCTCCTACGCTTCGAGGAAGAGGGAGGTGCCTAGTTGCTGGCGAAGGATTCCTGTTCCACTGACGTTTATAAAACATTTCTTACCTATCAGGGAAAGACACGAGTTTCAAAAGTAGCTTTTGTTGGGGGCAGTGTTTTGCTCTCTAAAGATGGAAATCAACACAAAGCGAGAAAGTTTTGCAATTTGCGGTAGAACGGCGTTCAGATTCCCTCTCTTCTTTGATCAAACCTGATTACCTTCCATTCCCCAGGCTCTGTCAGATCCCTACAGGATTAACACTTCTCTACGACTATCATAATAATAATAATAATAATAATAATAATAATAATAATAATAATAATAATAATAATAATAATAATAATTAAAAATAGAAATATAATACTAATATAATTAAAGTATAATAATAATAATAGTAATAAAGATGATTATTAAATTTCTCGTGAAAGAGTTTAGCTCAAATCTGATAGCATTAATACGTAATTAGAAATTTTAGACCTTTTCTGATCAGAGTTGAGAGTAATCAAACCTTTCCCAACTTATTATGGTTCGCTACGAAATGTTTTTGGTCAGATCTCTGAAATTAAGCGATTACAAGAAATATTTGCATGCAAATGATTAAGATGTTGTGACTTCTTGGTATTGTGACTTCTTAATATTGTGACTTCTTGGTATTGTGACTTCTTGATATTGTGACTTCTTGATATTGTGACTTCTTGATATTGTGACTTCTTGATATTGTGACTTCTTGATATTGTGACTTCTTGATATTGTGACTTCTTGGTATTGTGACTTCTTAATATTGTGACTTCTTGATATTGTGACTTCTTGATATTGTGACTTCTTGATATTGTGACTTCTTGATATTGTGACTTCTTGATATTATGACTTCTTGGTACTGTGACTTCTCGGTATTGTGACATCCTGGAACTGTGATTTATTAGTGACCTTTTCGTATTGTGACATATTAATACTGTGACCTTTTATGGACTTACTGTTTTTTTGACTTATTAATGACTGGGTGATATTTCGATTTCAATTAATGGCGATATTGTGACTTTCATTAATGACGGTATGATTACATTTATTAATATCGGGGTTGTGACTTTCATTCGGCATTTTTAATGTACTTCGTAAGAATGATCAGCGATGATTCTCAAGAAGGAAGTGCAATATGCAAAGTCTCTGAACCAGAAACAGTAGTAGACTCGAACTTTGGCATGATGATGCTCTTAGTGAGAGTTAAGAGCAAAGTTATAATTCGTGAAACTTATTTTGAAATCTAAGAGTTTACAAATGAAAACTTGCCAGCACCCTGGCAACTCGAGTGACCTTTCCAAGAACTTGGAGCCAGGTTGAGATTTATGGAACTTAGAGAAAAAAACAAGAACCAAGTCTTTGAATCGGTCTTTTCAGATCAAATTGAACTAATTGAAGTAGATTTAGGTATTGTGTTTGAGATATTTGATCGGTATTGGTCATTCAGAGCAAGGAGTAGCGGAAACAAGATCTTCTCTGGGTCAATCATGTTGCTCTTCCAGCGAGACTACGGTTATCTCTCTACCTTCAAGTAGCAGCCAGGGATATATGTATATATGCACCGAGAGGTGTATGGTTCTCACTGTATATTCACTGAGATTTTTCTTTAACCCCTAATTTAGGTACTAAAGAATTCTTGACTGGTAATGAGCATGTTCCATACAGCATTAATGACCCTCATATAGTCAACGAGCTTTAAACTCCTTTAATCAGTAGCTATCCTGGCGGGAGATCAGGGAAAGGCAGCAGCACGTAAAATAGAATGAAAATTCTGACAATCTTTGAAGCAATCCATGCAAGAAACTCAACTTTTCTGAATATATTGCATGAGTTACTTTCATGATATATAGCCAAGGTTAATGGTTTTGGCAATGACTGGGAATTATTATTAATGGTACTGAACACCTATAATATAGAGGCTGAGGTACAGAACACCTATCAAGATTGAGGTACTGAACACCTATCATTCTGAGGTGCTGAACACCTATCATGCTGAGGTACTGAACACCTATCATGCTGAGGTACAGAACACCTATCATGCTGAGGTACAGAACACCTATCATGCTGAGGTACAGAACACCTATCATGCTGAGGTACTGAACACCTATCATGCTGAGGTACAGAACACCTATCATGCTGAGGTACTGAACACCTATCATGCTGAGGTACAGAACACCTATCATGCTGAGGTACTGAACACCTATCATGCTGAGGTACTGAACACCTATCATGCTGAGGTACAGAACACCTATCATGCTGAGGTACTGAACACCTATCATGCTGAGGTACAGAACACCTATCATGCTGAGGTACTGAACACCTATCAAGGCTGAGGTACTGAACACCTATCAAGGCTGAGGTACTGAACACTTCCTATCAAGGCTAAGGTATTGAACACCTATCAAAGCTGAGGGACTGAACACCTATCAAGGCTGAGGTACTGAGCACTTCCTATCAAGGCTGAGGTACTGAACACTTCCTATCAAGGCTGAGGTACTGAACACTTCCTATCAAGGCTGAGGTATTGAACACTTCCTATCAAGGCTGAGGGACTGAACAACACCTATCAAGGCTGAGAGACTGAACACCTCAAATTACGTCTTCTCTTCCACAGCATTATTCTCTGTGCTGAACTTCTGCTCCGTAACCTGAACTTTGAACTTTTCATTCATGAGATTCTGAATGCCGAAAGTGCATAAAAAAATATTCATTGGAATATATAGGAACTTATGTCTGTTGAGAACAATATTAGGAGACATGCTATGGAAGTACAAGTATTTAACTATTTTTATGTTAATGGGGAAGTGCTAAACCCATACGGGTCATTCAGCACTTGAGGAAGTCACTTCTAATCCAGACGGGAAGTAAAGGTCAGATTCCTTCGTTATTAAGGACCCCTTCACCACTATCAAGGTATATATACCCCTTGGAAAGGAAGAGTTTCAGCTCTCGCGTAAAATCGTGGTCAGAAAGATTCCGAACCCATTGAGCACACCAACAGCATTCGAATGTTTCCAGTTCGTAACCTGAAGGTATTAGAGCCCGTTGAGAGCAGCTCTTGCTGAAGCTCCAACTTCTCACCCACCGAGCTCACCAATAGCACTTGAAAGCGAGGTTGTCTCACCCAGAAGGTGCTGGGGGTTGGTTCCTTGGCAACATGAACCAGCACTTGGCTGCCTCAGCCTCCTGGACGCTTGCCAGACACCTCCAGATGAACTTGAAGACATATTTCTTCACCGTGCTGGACGCCAAGTACAGTGAGTGATGATGGATGAGCGAATTGATGAATGGACGAATGGATGTACTGACGAACGGATGTACGAATGGATGAATGGATAGGTTAGACGAATAGACGAATGGAATCGTCTGTAGAGATGTAATTTAATCCCGTTCTTATATATGAATGCAAACATAACTGATGGATAGCTAAAATGTAATGAACACTTGTCAATGCTCAGTAATAACTTACACGGAGACAGAAATTCAGAAGACTGGTTGACCTATATATTTATGTCCCCACATGGAAAAAGATACTCTGGAAAATAAAGTTGGACTGTATATGTCGACTTCCAGTGGAGTCCTCTTCAGCAGAGGATTCCAGATGCATTGTAAAAGAGGATACAGTATTGACAGATACACTACAGGTCAGGAAGTCCAACATACGAGAGGAGAGACAAGCCTCTGCGTGTCACAGTGAGAATGTTGCTGACAAAACAAGTGGAAGGTTTGCTTTACACCTACGTGTCATAGGAGAAAGAAATTTAATCCGTCGTTTAATACAAAGCAAGAGGGAAGAGAAAAGAGGGAGAGACAGGAGAGACAGTGAGGGGGAAGGGAAAATACAGAGACGAGAGAAGAGGGTGAGAAGGACAGTGTATTGAAAGGGGTGAGACATGTCAGAGGAAGAGGGATAAAAGAAAGGGGAGGTAAGATGTGGTTAATGAAACAGGTAGAGCAAAGAAATGTGGAAATGAGGTGAAAGACGTTTTAACATTATCTAAATTCTTACCAGCACCAAAGGGAACAAATTGTATAAAGAAAGAAAGAAAGAAAGAATGTTTCAGGATGGAACTCTTACGTGGCTGCAGTCCTGAGGGGCCAAAAGAAATAAAACTAGTATAGACAGTACTCGGGTTCGCTACGGTGTAATCTTATTCAGGCCCTATAACCCCCCAGCAAGAAGATATATACTACCAGTGTGGTGAGCAATCTTTACATTGATCCAGGCTATAGGAAAGAGCCTCTACTATCATTACCAAGAGACTGTTTACCCCATCTTCCACTAGTCCGGTTCATAATCTCTGTAATGAATTGAAAGAGCTATTGGATTGCGAAACGTCTTCAAAATAAAGATAACCCAGATTTTGCACAAATGATACCTGACCAAGAGTGTTACTGTGATGCTGATGGAAGCCTATTGATCCAGTCAATTGAAGCTTCCCTTCCCTTTTCTTGGATCAGGCCTGATTACCAGCCATTCATCAGGCGCTGTATGACCTATCAGGTTTTACTGTTTCCCCAATGAGTATAATATTAATAATAATATTGACTTACGCCGGGGTGCTTGGTTGGTTTCGTCCGCCTCTCCTCACTGAAGGCAGCGACCGTTCCTTTGTTCTGACTCTCATGTTTATGTCTCAAGTCTTTTGTCCTGCTTCATTGTGTAATGTCGGCCACCATGTGCTCCCAGAGCACTGTGGTCGCTGCTTGAAGACCGTTTTGAAAGGTTCGGTCACTGTGGCTCGTACTTGATTGTTTAGAAAGGTTGGGTAACTGTGGCTCGTGGTTGATATCTTGAAGGGTTGAACCACTGTGGTTCGTGCTTGATAAGTGTATTGTAGAGATAGATCATTGTGGTAGCTTCTTCGCGACATTTTTGAAGGTGGGACTGTTTTAGTTATTGTTTACAGCACAATTTGAAGAGACGCATCATTGTGATGCCCCTTCTAGATGGTTACGAAGGATGGCAAAATCTTCAAAGAGCACCGTCCTTCTTTGTTCTTTCTGAATCCATCTGTCCCATAACACCTCCATCCCTTCCCTTCATTTTTTTCTTTTCCTATTACTCTCGTCTTCATTTCTTCCATGATCTCCTTCAGTGTTTTTATTTCTTCTTCCAGTTGGAGGGCTCTTTCTGTCATATTATCCCTAGTTGCCTCTTGCTCTCTTCAGTTGCGTGTTGACAATGCTTCCTGTAAGGGAAGTCCACTCTCCTTCCAATTCCTCTTTCAATTGGCTCTTTAAGTCATCTATTATCTTATCTAGATAATGCCATCCACTATCTTCACTCGCCTCCTCTCCTCTTTTCTGAATGTTCCTTGGATTTTCCATTATTCTTTAAGGTACGAGCAAGTGTGTGTGTGTGTGTCTGTGTGCTCGTACTTATGTGGTTATATGCAGAGGAGAATATGCTAAAATCAAGCCCCCTCTTGTTATATCACCCGTCCCTTCCCTTTGACATTCTCCATCTGGGTAGGCTAATGTGATTTTGATGTCGGTGATATGTAAAACGAAATTGCTTTGTTGTTGGTGCCTGGGACAGACTGCATTGAGAGCAGGAACATGGTCTTATATCATGGGTGGTGTTAATTCTGTTGGTCTCTCTCTTTATCTCTCTCTCTCTCTCTCTCTCTCTCTCTCTCTCTCTCTCTCTCTCTCTCTCTCTCTCTCTCTCTCTCTCTCTCTCTCTCTCTCTCTCTCTCTCTCTCTTTCTATTTATCTCTGTCTCATTCTCTCCTCTCTCTCTCAAATTCATAAATTCTCACAAAAAATACTCATGCAGCTTCACATACTGCCTTACCAGTCTTCTGATCCTCGTCCAAAGAAATGGAGGAACTAGTGAAAGAAATTCTGCCAGAATATCTATGTAATCTGGCAAAGTGAACGATCTCAGTTGCAGCAGTGGCACCAACATTTATGTGTGAGACCCTTTAATCGTAGGCAACATAAACAGCTGAAACATTAGCTTACGAACCGAGAGAAGCTTATGCCTCGTGTAGCACTGACATTGAGTTTGGCAAATATGTTTGTTAGAGGCTTTGGCCTAGAGAAAGACCTGCCTAGTATGGGCCGGTAGGTCTGCTACTGCTCTTATTGTCTTGGGACTAGAGGTCGATTTTTAAATCGGTAATTTTTATCATAATTGCTTACATATTTCCTTCTGGCACTCGTCTTGACCCATAGAATCATTGCATTGTAGTACCTCTGTACCTTGCAGCCCCTATTCACACAGAATATAAGTGCATCTGTGTCATAGTGGTAACTGACCAATATGGTCTGAACTATACAAGTTCTAAAGTCGGGCAAGTTAGACACAATGAAGTCAACGAAATCATCAAGAGAAGCTTTGAGCCGGCCCAACCGAGAGAGAGAGAGAGAGAAAGAACCTCAATCTTTACTACCCAAAGCCTAGATACGTCAAGAACCATTTGCATGGGATCACGTTATATCCCTCGAAGTGTGACGAAAAGGGGATGTGGGACGCTGGCCGCCATCTACATCCCATTCAGGGCTGGTCAGCAGGAACGTGTTGCTTATCACAAGCAAGAACAGAATAACATTTCTAAAATACGGGAGAAATAATTAATTTACATTAGAATACCATTATTTATCTCTTCTTTTACTGAGTAAAAATAATAACATCTATTTTTTTTTAAATATGCGTTTTTTATAATTTTCGCCCTTTCTATTAATATTTCTTTAAAAAAATATTTTCACTTTTGTTTAGATTGCAATGATATACATAACAATTACAGGCAGTGAACGTTTTTCCTGAGTATACATTAATTAAGTCAAATCCTCGTTTACCTCTGAATTTAATTATATTGGTAACATTGTTTTTTTTAATTTCCAGTGAAGGCACAACACGAACCGATGTAATTAATTGGTGAATGTATGTCGAATTAACACTTGACTTTTCTTTCATGTGTAACGAGCAGCAAATCACGAGATGATTAGCACAGTTTTTACCTTGTCAACATTAGGTCCGCTCCTAGCATACTGCTGCCCTATTATGTAGGATAGTTTAAAAGTGGGAACACCAGCTGTGTGCATGTAGCTGCTATATTTTAAATCATAGCTGCATTGTGGGAACACTTACAGTGTACAGTGGGAACACCTGCTGTGTGTGGGGGAGAGAACTATTTTATGTTAAATGATAGTTATACTGTGGGAACACCGTCAGTGTGGGTGGCTATCCTATTTTATATGATTGTTACATGGTGGGAACACCCTCAGTGAGCTGCTGTTATGTTATATAGAGCAGTTAGACAGTGGGAATAAGAGATGTCTATGTTAAACATTTTTTTCAGAAATTTACGTACGTAAATACGTTAGAGAACTGTATATTTGGAGTATGAGTCGCGTGTGGACACGGGCAACACACACACACACACAGGACATTCAGAGCTTGTTGGGCAATGTGGATAAAGGCTGTAACATGTAAGGGCGTGGAGGGGGCACAATGAGGGCAATAAAAGGTGTTAGGAAGGTTAAAAGGTCACCAACTCCAGCCTAGAGATGGAAAATTCTTTATTCATTTTTTCTATTTTACTAATTTCTTTCCTTACATCAGTAAAGTGTTGATATTGTACAAAGGAATGATGCTGTAATGTATCATGAGAACTCCTGGTACAGTGTATCCCTGGTATGTGTATTCTTTTGGATCCTCTAAAATTATTTCGAGGAGAATAATTGTAGTGAGAGTTTGCTGGCCTTAAAGGCTGTGATGTACTCACCTATTTGTACTCACCTATTTGTGGTTGCAGGGGTCGAGTCCTAGCTCCTGGCCCCGCCTCTTCACCGGTTGCTACTAGGCCCTCTCTCTCCCCGCTCCATGAGCTTTATCAAACCTCGTCTTAAAACTGTGTATGGTTCCTGCCTCCACTACGTCATTTTCTAGGCTATTCCACTGCCTTACAACTCTATGACTGAAGAAATACTTCCTACTATCTCTCTGACTCATTTGTGTCTTCAACTTCCAATTGTGGCCTCTTGTTTCTTTGTCCCCTCCCTGGAACATCCTGTCTTTGTCCACCTTGTCTATTCCACGCAGTATTTTATATGTCGTTATCATGTCTCCCCTGACCCTCCTGTCCTCCAGTGTCGTCAGGCCGATTTCCCTTAATCTTTCTTCATAGGACATTCCCCTTAGCTCTGGAACTAACCTTGTCGCAAACCTTTGTACTTTCTCTAGTTTCTTGACGTGCTTTATCAAGTGCGGGTTCCAAACAGGTGCTGCATACTCCAGTATGGGCCTGACATACACGGTGTACAGTGTCTTGAATGATTCCTTACTAAGGTATCGGAATGCTGTTCTCAGGTTTGCCAGGCGCCCATATGCTGCAGCAGTTATCTGATTGATGTGTGCTTCCGGAGACATGCTCTGTGTTATACTCACCCCAAGATCTTTCTCCTTGAGTGAGGTTTGCAGTCTTTGGCCACCTAGCCTATACTCTGTCTGTGGTCTTCTGTGCCCTTCCCCTATCTTCATGACTTTGCATTTGGCAGGATTAAATTCGAGAAGCCATTTGCTGGACCAGGTGTCCAGTCTGTCCAGGTCTCTTTGAAGTCCTGCCTGGTCCTCATCAGATTTAATTCTCCTCATTAACTTCACATCATCTGCAAACAGGGACACTTCTGAGTCTAACCCTTCCGTCATGTCGTTCACATATACCAAAAATAGCACTGGTCCTAGGACCGACCCCTGTGGGACCCCACTCGTCACAGGTGCCCACTGTGATACATCATTACGTACCATGACTCGTTGTTGCCTCCCTGTCAGGTATTCTCTGATCCATTGCAGTGCCCTTCCTGTTATATGCGCCTGATGCTCTAGCTTCTGCACTAATCTCTTGTGAGGAACTGTGTCAAAGGCCTTCTTGCAGTCCAAGAAGATGCAATCAACCCACCCCTCTCTCTCTTGTCTTACTTCTGTTATTTTATCATAAAACTCCAGAAGGTTTGTGACACAGGATTTGCCTTCCGTGAATCCGTGCTGGTTGGCATTTATACTCCTGTTCCGTTCCAGGTGCTCCACCACTCTCCTCCTGATAATCTTCTCCATAATTTTGCATACTATACACGTCAATGACACAGGTCTATAGTTTAGTGCCTCTTTTCTGTCTCCTTTTTTGAAAATGGGAACTACATTTGCCGTCTTCCATACCTCAGGTAGTTGCCCAGTTTCCAGGGATGTGTTGAAGATTGTGGTAAGTGGTACGCACAACATATCTGCTCCCTCTCTAAGGACCCATGGAGAGATGTTGTCCGGTCCCATTGCCTTTGAGGTATCGATGTCCCTTAGCAGTTTCTTCACCTCCTCCTCATCTGTATGTATGTCGTCCAACACTTGTTGGTGTATTCCTTGTTGGTGTCCCCATCTGGTCTGTCCCCCCAGAGTCCTTCCTGTCTCTACTGTAAATACTTCCTTAAATCTCGTGTTGAGCTCCTCACATACCTCTTGATCGTTTCTTGTGAGTTCTCCACCTTCTTTCCTCAGCCTTATCACCTGGTCCTTGACTGTTGTCTTCCTCCTAATGTGGCTATACAGCAGTTTCGGGTCAGATTTGACTTTCGATGCTATGTCGTTTTCATACTGTCGCTGGGCCTCCCTCCTTATCTGCGCATACTCGTTTCTGGCTCTTCTACTAATCTCCTTGTTTTCCTGGGTCCTATGCCTCCTGTACCTTTTCCATTCTCTGTTGCACTTAGTTTTTGCCTCCCTACACCTTCGGGTAAACCAAGGACTCGTTTTGGTCTTCCTATTATTTCTGTTTCCCTTGGGAACAAAACTTTCCTCTGCCTCCTTGCACTTTGTTGCCACATATTCCATCATCTCGTTTACTGATTTTCCTACCATTTCTCTGTCCCACTGAACCTCCTGCAGGAAGTTTCTCATACCTGTGTAGTCCCCCCTTTTATAGTTTGGCCTGTCCCCTTCAGTTCCTGTTACCTTCTCCACTTGTAACTCTACTATATAGTCAAAACTCAGAACCACATGATCGCTAGCTCCAAGGGGCCTCTCGTAAGTGATGTCCTCAATGTCTGAACTGCTCAGGGTGAACACAAGATCCAGTATTGCTGGCTCATCCTCCCCTCTCTCTCTGGTTGTGTCCCTGACATGTTGATGCATGAGGTTTTCAAGTACCACATCCATCATCTTGGCTCTCCATGTTTCGGGACCCCCATGTGGCTCCAGGTTTTCCCAGTCGATCTCCCTGTGGTTGGAATCGCCCATTACCAGTAACTTTGCTCTGCTCGAGTGAGCTCTTCTTGCCACCTCAGCCAGTGTGTCCACCATCACCCTGTTGTTTTCTTCGTACTCCTCTCTTGGCCTCCTGCAGTTCTGTGGTGGGTTATACATCACTCCAATGACTACTTTATGTTCTCCGGACTGAATTGTACCTACAATGTAGTCTCTTTCTCCAATCATGTCCATGCCTTCCATTTCCTCAAATCCCCATTGGTGTTTTATGAGCAGTGCAACCCCTCCTCCCCCTCTACTCCTTCTATCTTTCCTCAGGATCTGATATCCTGTTGGGAAGATTGTGTCTGTTATTGTCTCAGCGAGTTTTGTTTCTGTGACTGCTATGATGTCTGGGGATTTTTCACTGATTCTTTCATTCCACTCCTCATGTTTATTCGTTATTCCATCCGCGTTTGTGTACCAAACCTTTAGTTTCTTTTCTATCATTGTGGTCATGCAAGTATATTGGGGTTGGGGGAGCGAGAGCCTTGGTGGGGGCCTATATGGGGCTGTGGTGTAGGTGGGGTTTGTGTTGATGGGGGTGGGGTCAGAATGCCCATAAGGGACAGCTGTTGGGGTGAGGTTTGTGATATGGGGGTTGGTGGCAGAGGGAACAGTGAGTGGGTTGTAGTATAGGTTGCTCAGTTGCGTTGGGAATGTCACGGGTGGAGTCTTTTGGTGGGAGATTCTGTGGGGTGTGTTTGCCCTTCCTCCTGTGTCTGGGTCCTGCTCATTTTCACTGCTTCTCGTTCCTCCTTGCGTCTCTGTACCCTCTCTTTCAGTGTAGTCCTTTCTTCTTGTGTTCTGTCGTGGTCGAGGTATACTCTCTGGTACCCCTCTTTGTCCCTCAGTCTTGCTTTCTCTTGCAGAATCCTGGTTCGAACTGATTCTTCCTTGTAAGTTACTCTGACAGGCCGTATCCTTCCACTCGCAAACCACCCAATTCTCTGAAAATTTGTCACCTGGGTCATATTGCCCTCCCCTATTGTTTTCATGATGCCTTCAATCATTTTTTCTCCTCCTGTTTTATTTCTTCAAAGTTGGCCCCCTTGGCTTCTTGGAGCCCGTACACAAAAACTGACCTCGCCCTTTCCTCCTCCCACTGAGTCTCCATCTGCTTCCTCTGAGGCATTTTATTTCCTTCCATTGACATGTTCTTGCCTTCAGTCCCTGTCATATCTGAAACTTCTATTCTCAGTGAACTGTCTTTCCTGACCAGCTGTCCCTTGCTACTGCAGTTGGCTGTTAGAATCTCTGCATATAACAAACCTTCATTGTCTTCGGACCTGTCGCTTGATCTTAGTGTGCTCATCGTCTTTTCCCTGGCCCGACGTGGGTCTGATAGGGCCTTCGTGTACGGCATGTCTCCGTTGTTGCTTACCATCCCCTTGTCTGCGCCTGACTTTGAATTTCCTTCATTGTCTTCGGACCTGTCGTTTGATCTCAGTGTGCTCATCGTCTTTTCCCTGGCCCCACGTGGGTCTGATAGGGCCTTCGTGTACGGCATGTCTCCGTTGTTGCTTACCATCCCCTTGTCTGCGCCTGACTTTGAATTTCCTGATGTCACATCTGAATTGTCATTTGTCTCTCTAATCTGTTTCAGGCTTTGCAGTTTCTCTTCTAAGCACTGTATCCTAGCTTCTGCTGCTAAGACCTGTACTTCCCACTTCCTGCACTCTTCAGCTATCCGCTCCTCCATTTTCTTACCAAGCTCTACTATCTTCCTTCCCCACTCTTCCTCCCTTTTTTGGAGCTCTAACTCCCAGTCTTTCCTCCCTGGTTCGTCTACCAGATCTCTGGTTTTCCGTCCTCTAAGGCCACCCATATTTTTTTTTTTTTTTTTTTTTTTTTCTTTTCTTTTTATTAACACAGACAGAAGGCTAGAGGAGGGAGGGGGTGTGGGGGGGAGAGAGAAAGGGTAGAAAGAGGGAGAGAGAGGAGAGAGAAAGGGTAGAAAGAGGGAGAGAGAGGAGAGAGTATGGGGGTGAGGGATAAGACCAAGGGGGAGAGAGAGAAATGTGAGGGGGGGAGAGAAAGGGTAGAGAGAGGGAGAAAGAGAGGGAGAGGGAGAGGGAGAGAAAGAGAGAGAGAGGGAGAAAGGAGGGCGAGGGAAAAGGCTATGAGAGAGAGAAATGGAGAGATGGAGAGAGAAGCCTATAGAGAGAGAGGAGGGTGAGAGATTGGGTTATGGTTATGTGTGGTTGCAGGGCTCGAGACTTAACTCCTGGCCCCGCCTCTTCACCGACCGCTACTAGATCCTCTATCTATCCCTGCTACAAGAGCCTCATCGAGCCTATTCTTTAAGTTTTGTGTGTATGTGTGTGTGTGTGTGTGTGTACTCACCTAATTGTGGTTGCAGGGGTCGAGACTAAGCTCCTGGCCCCGCCTCTTCACCGACCGCTACTAGGTCCTCTTTCCCCTGCTCCATGAGCTTTATCATACCTAGTCTTAAAACTATGTATAGTTCCTGCCTCCACTACATCGCTTGCCAGACTGTTCCACTTCCTAACTACTCTATGACTGAAGAAATACTTCCTAGCATCCCTTTGACTCAGATGAGTCTTCAGCTTCCAGTTGTGACCCCTTGTTTCTGTGTCCCATCTCTGGAACATCCTGTCTCTGTCCACCTTGTCTATTCCATGTAGTATTTTGTATGTCGTTATCATGTCTCCGCTGACCCTCCTGTTCTCCAGTGTTGTCAGACCGATTTCCCTTAACCTTCCTTCATAGGACATTCCCCTTAGCTCTGGAACTAGCCTTGTTGCAAACCTTCGTGTGTGTATGTATGTGTACTCACCTATTTGTACTCACCTATTGTGTGTGTGTGTGTGTGTGTGTGTGTGTGTGTGTGTGTGTGTGTGTGTGTGTGTGTGTGTGTGTGTGTGTGTGTGTGTGTGTGTGTGTGTGTGTGTGTGTGTGTGTAATGATTGTTCTGCTTGTACCTTCAACATACTGGGCGGGAACTGGAACAGTGATCGTGGTACATTCCAGGCCCAACTCTTTATCCACTCTCCCAAAGAGCTTACATATAAACATTAAGTTTAAAACATGTAAATGTAGCTGTATACTCGTATATGTAAATGTAATTTTAATTATGCAAGTAAAGTTATTACTTTTTTATATGAAGTTGTATATATATATATATATATATATATATATATATATATATATATATATATATATATATATATATATATATATATATATATGTATATATATATATATATATGTATATATATATATATATATATATATATATATATATATATATATATATATATATATATATATATATATCATATAATATATATATATATATATATATATATATATATGTATATATATATATTTATATATATATATATATATATATATATATATATATATATATATATATATATATATATATATATATATATATATATATATATATATATATATATATATATATATATATATATATATATATATATATATATATATATATATATATATATATATATATATATATATATATATATATATATATATATATATAATATATATATATATATATATATATATATATATATATATATATATATATATATATATATATATATATAATTTTTCAAATGTGGAAGTAAAAAAATAAGTGATTATGTAAGACTGTAAATGTGTAAAAAGTGATAAGTGATAATTAAAATTGTGATACGATAATTATGCGAAATATCTCTCTGGAGGCACTGCGCTGCTGAATATTAAATAAATCTCTCTTTAATCTTTATAAACTACTCATTTAATGGCGTTCTTCTCTTAATTAGAAAGAGAGAGAGAGAGAGAGAGAGAGAGAGAGAGAGAGTGACAGAAAGGGAGTGAGAGGCACCATGATAGTAATGATGGAGTAGTAAGAATGAATAAAAGATTGTTGTAACCCAGGGATGAGGTTGACATCCTTTAGGTGAAATCTGAATCCATATTGACTAGGAAGAATCACGTAGTAAATCTTGCAAACAAACCAGCCAGGACTCTTTCAACACTTAGACGTACGAGGCACAAATGCATTAACACCTTGATAATGCTCCATTTTCTTGGATTGCCTGACCGCATTTCACTTACGACTTCTTGAAAGAACAGAAAACAGAACAAGACGACTTATCTTTCGTCTGGACCTGGCCAGGACAGATCTGACATCTCAGCAGAGCGTTCAATATTGGAGGGATGTAGGGTGGCCTTACTGTTATCTACAAGGCCGATGTTGTCAATGTCCCACTTCCCTCCATTTCATGGTCAGAGAGAAGAGAGAGCTTCTACACAACAAGACGGGCAGCAAACAGCAAAAACTCTCTGGCTGAACCCTTCTGCAGAACATCTCTTCATTTGAGATTTACTCAATCTGGAACATGTTCATGCAGAATAATGACATCAACGTAATAAAGTCAGATGAGAAATGAAACCGCTAGCCCATAGATGGCTCCAACTTCTTCCTGTTCCTTATTAGTATGTCTCTTAACAACAAAAAGGCTTTAAAATGAGCTGATGTATGTAGTAACTCTTAGCTTGTAAACATACCTAGGAACCCGTAACCTAACCTTGTAAAACCCTGTGTAAATAATAGAGACAGCATGAAAAATTGAGTTATACATAGTTTAATTATTCACTTCAGTAAGTTTATTTGGCGCTGCTTTTAAATTCTCTGTTATATAACTTTCAGTGAAATTTTAAAATGAAGTCTTAGCTAACTAGACAAAATAAATATAGGAAAGATGAACATAATAATACTATTATTTCTCATTATTCGTATTTCCTTGTTTGTGAAACATTTATACTCTGAGTAATAGTTCGTATATTACTCGTACATATATTACTCGTATATATATATATATATATATATATATATATATATATATATATATATATATATATATATATATATATATATATATATATATATATATATATATATATATATATATGTATATATTATTGTACCCACGAACAAGTGGTATTGATCAATAGCAACACTGCAACTAGCCAAGGAGTCGCAGTGTCGTTATTGATCAATACCACTTGTTCGTGAATACAATAATATAAAATACTGCTCGTTGGACTAGTACACCAAACAGGGAGTAGAATGAAATTAGCCTAGAGTCATCCACACCAACGTATGTCCTTGGGTAGCGAGTACAACATCCAGTTCTGCTGGATGCGCTACTCTTAAGGACTGTGTGGTCCCCTGGATTAAGGCGTCATGAGTTTTCGCCCACCATGAGGCAGGTAAAGCAGCATGAGTTCGACCACTTGGA
The DNA here is from genome assembly GCF_038502225.1 of Cherax quadricarinatus. Taxonomy (NCBI): domain Eukaryota; kingdom Metazoa; phylum Arthropoda; class Malacostraca; order Decapoda; family Parastacidae; genus Cherax; species Cherax quadricarinatus. The sequence goes on along the minus strand of NC_091360.1, from coordinate 1,589,557 downwards.
TATATATATATATATATATATATATATATATATATATATATATATATATATATATATATATATATATATATATATATACACGACCCTTCCTGGGGCGATCCCTGTGTCTCCTTCGTTTCATCCTTGATTTATTCACCTTTTTGGTTATCCTATTTGGATTATAGTCTCTAAATTCCCAAGCCAACTCTTTAGCTCTCTAAAATATACCTTTTTGCATATGCAGACTACACGTTGTTCTAAAGCATGATGTCTCCTCTGTCTCTAGTTTCCTCCTCGTTGCAACGTTTAAAGCCCATGCCTAACACCCACATAAGAATGGAGGAGCACAAGAGCAGGTGTACCGGCCCATACTTGGCAAGTCCTTCTCATATCCATCCCTTAATTAATATAAAAAAGTGTTCCCGATTCCTAAGTGTCTCTCCCTTTCAATCTTCGTTGTGCTGTCAGTGCTAACTGCTTCCCTGTTTAGTGTACATTCTCCTTTGTCACCATAGATTGTATTAAATACACACCATTGTCTACTCTGTTCTGTCCTAGAGACAGTGAAAAGTCAACTAAATTTTAGCTTCATCTGTCGTTCACAAAGCAGCAAAGGGATTTTCTTTCTTTTTCCTTTCCTTTGTTGGGTTTGTTGTCTTTTGTGCTCGTGGTGACGCTGTCCAATTGTTCCACAGTGACTGAGAACCGCCTCCTGGACAGCTTCTTCCACAGTCTCCATCTCTTGTGGAAGATTCATCCAAGATAATAGAGTGCAAAGAACACGGTGCTGATAATTAAGCAATGATCTGCCATGAAATAGAATTTCACTCGTGTGTGAAAACAATGATTAGGTCAGTCTATGGGCGGTCTCTAGGGTGAAGTCTGTCTTCTTGTTGGCAACTCACTAGTGAAATTTGCCTGGTTGTACACAACCCGCACATAGGAAAGAGGAGCTTACGACGACGTTTCGGTCCGGCTTGGACCGTGTACAGATCACACTAATAGAAAAAAAGAGATGGAGCCAGTATATATTGGCCAGCTGGCAGGCTTATATATACTGTGTATTGTTCCAGTCAGGGTATTGTGCCTTTTTGTTCTTTGTTTGTATCTGGCTAATGATTCTCCAGTGAGGAGAAAGAAGGAAGAGAAATCGGAGGAGTGAAAAGATGAAGGGTGGATATGGAAAGAAAAGGAGTGGGTAGGAAAGAAGTTAGAAAGAACAAGACGAAGAAAGGGAAATAGAAGTAGTAGCAGTGGAAAGAAAGGGGTGAAAAAGGCAAGAAATGGGAAGAGTTGAAGGCTAAGCAAAAAATGAGGGTGTATGAGAAGTATAGATATTTGAACGGGGAGAACGAGAATGGAAAAAGGAGAGAGAGAGAGAGAGAGAGAGAGAGAGAGAGAGAGAGAGAGAGAGAGAGAGAGAGAGAGAGAGAGAGAGAGAGAGAGATAAGAACATAAGAACATAAGAACATAAGAAAGGAGGAACACTGCAGCAGGCCTGTTGGCCCATACTAGGCAGGTCCTTTACAATTCATCCCACTAACAAACATTTGACCTACCCAAGTGTTCCACAAGGAAGCGTGCTGGGTCCATTGTTATGGAATGTCTACTTCAACGACCTTCTTCATCTCATCCCAGAATCACATGCATATGCAGACGACTGTACACTTATCCAAGAGAAGAAATGCCAGCTGCTCTAAGCTACATCAATCACCAGCTGAGAGCTATATCAGCTTGGGGAAATAGATGACAAGTAACATTTGCACCTGAGAAAACGCAAATGATGATCGTCTCTAAGCACCATGATGGTAATGCTGGTGCAGTAGTAAGGATGAATGGGAGGGTGTTGGCACCTGGAGAAGAAGTTGATATCCTTGGGGTGAAATTTGACTCCAAACTAACCATGAAGAACCATGTTGTAAATCTTGCAAACAAGGCAGCCAGGAAGCTTACAGCACTTCGCCGTATCTCGCATCTGCTTGACAGTAGGGGTTGCAAGATCCTGTACGAGGCACAAGTACGCTCACACCTTGAGTATGCTCCACCTTCTTGGTTTGCCTGCCCCCCCTCTCATCTGCGACTGCTTGACAGAGTAGAGAACAGAGCAAGATGTCTCATCTCTCGCCTGGACCCATCTTGGATAGATCTGTCATTTCAGCAGAGCCTTCAACATAGGAGGGATGTGGGTGGCCTTACTGTTATGTACAAGGCCAATATTGTCAAAATACCACACTTGGATCCACTTCGAGGACAGCATGAAACAAGCTTTTATGCCACAAGACGGGCAGAAAGCAGCAACTTCACTCTGGCTGTAACTTTCTCCAGAACATCACTCCATCTGAGATCATATATACCCAGGATGACTCGAGTATGGAACACATTCGTACAGCATAATGATGTCAACGAGATAAAGTCAGTTGATCAAATGAAAATGCTGGCCCACAGATGGCTCCAACTTCATCCTGTTCCCTACTTGTATGTCTCATAACAATAAAAATGCTTTCAAATGAGCTTATGTAGGTAACAGCTCTTAGCTTGCCAATAAAGTTAGGAATCCTTAACCTGTAAATAGCTTGTCAATAAAGCTAGGGATCCTTAACCTTGTCAAACCCTGTGTAACAAAAAAAAAAAAAAAAAAAAAAAGAGAGAGAGAGAGCGAGAGAGAGAGAGAGAGAGAGAGCGGCTGAGACTCTCATCCGTCCTCGCAAGAGATCGAAGACTGCCTAGTCAACACCACACCCGCAGTTTAAACAATTGACTCATCGTGGTTAATCTTCGACCAATCGTTCAGGGTGACTTGAGTCGTCACCTACTTGCCTCTTCGGCTCCTAACTCATGTACACACACTTCAGAATATCCCTGAGATGCTGCAGAGGGCTATGAAGGAGCGATTCATTGTGATTCTTTGGATGCTTCCTGGCTGATTTTCTGACTGTTCTGCTTGACAGTCTAAAGATTCTTCTTTGCCACTGAAGGAAACTTTGAAAGAGAGAAAGAGAGAGAGAGAGAGAGAGAGAGAGAGAGAGAGAGAGAGAGAGAGAGAGAGAGAGAGAGAGAGAGAGAGAGAGAGAGAGAAAAAAAAAGAGAAACAGAGAGAGAGAGAGAGAGAGAGAGAGAGAGAGAGAGAGAGTTAGCTGATGAGCTGATGTAGGTAACAGCTCTTAGCATGTCAATAAAATTAGGAACCCTAAACCTAGTCTTATAAAATCCTGATGTAAAAGAGAAAAAAAGAGAGGAGAAGGAGAAGAGTAAAGTAAAGAGAGAGACAGGAAAGGTAGGGGTTGGATAAGAGGGTGTAGGCAGAGTGTAGACATCAAAAGGTTTTATATCTGCAAAGATCAAATTCTTTTATGGTGCTCTCTCTATGCACTGCCTTCCCTTGCCGCCTTCTTCCTGGCTCTTCCTTTCTTCTTCTGTTTTTTCTTCCCTAATCCAGCCTTCTTTCCTCTCTCCTTCCTTCCCTCCTCCCTCCTCTTTAATAATTTTTCTTCCTATATACCAAAAAATATTTTACATTATTTTGGGATTTAGATAACTCAAGCGATGTTTTTGTCTCTGGTCTTTGACCTGGTGATTGTGTTTGACTCTGGTCTTTGACCTGGTGATTGTGTTTGACTCTGGTCTTTAACCTGGTGATTGTGTTTGACTCTGGTCTTTGACCTGGTGACTGTGTTTGACTCTGGTCTTTGACCTGGTGATTGTGTTTGACTCTGGTCTGTGACCTGGTGATTGTGTTTGACTCTGGTCTTTGACCTGGTGATTGTGTTTGACTCTGGTCTTTGACCTGGTGACTGTGTTTGACTCTGGTCTTTGACCTGGTGACTGTGTTTGACTCTGGTCTTTGACCTGGTGATTGTGTTCATCTCTGGTCTTTGACATGGTGATTGTGTTCGACTCTGGTCTTTGACCTGGTGATTGTGTTTGACTCTGGTCTTTGGCATGATGATTGTGCTCGACTCTGGTCTTTGACCTGGTGATTGTGTTCGACTCTGGTCTTTGACCTGGTGATTGTGTTTGACTCTGGTCTTTGGCATGATGATTGTGTTCGACTCTGGTCTTTGACCTGGTGATTGTGTTCGACTCTGGTCTTTGACCTGGTGATTGTGTTTGACTCTGGTCTTTGACCTGGTGACTGTGTTTGACTCTGGTCTTTGACCTGGTGATTGTGTTTGACTCTGGTCTTTGACCTGGTGATTGTGTTTGACTCTGGTCTTTGACCTGGTGATTGTGTTTGACTCTGGTCTTTGACCTGGTGACTGTGTTTGACTCTGGTCTTTGACCTGGTGATTGTGCTTGACTCTGGTCTTTGACCTGGTGATTGTGTTTGACTCTGGTCTTTGACCTGGTGATTGTGTTCATCTCTGGTCTTTAACATGGTGATTGTGTTCGACTCTGGTCTTTGACCTGGTGATTGTGTTTGACTCTGGTCTTTGACCTGGTGATTGTGTTCGTCTCTGGTCTTTGACCTGGTGATTGTGTTTGACTCTGGTTTTTGACATGGTGATTGTGTTCGACTCTGGTCTTTGACCCGGTGATTGTGTTTGACTCTGGTCTTTGGCATGATGATTGTGTTCGACTCTGGTCTTTGACCTGGTGATTGTGTTCGTCTCTGGTCTTTGACCTGGTGATTGTGTTCGACTCTGGTCTTTGACCTGGTGATTGTGTTCGACTCTGGTCTTTGACCTGGTGATTGTGTTCGACTCTGGTCTTTGACCCGGTGATTGTGTTCGTCTCTGGTTTTTGACTTGGTGATTGTATTCGACTCTGGTCTTTGACATGGTGATTGTGTTCGACTCTGGTCTTTGACATGGTGATTGTGTTCGACTCTGGTCTTTGACCTGGTGATTGTGTTCGTCTCTGGTCTTTGACCTGGTGATTGTCTTCGTCTCTGGTCTTGGACCTGGTGACTGTGTTCGACATAGTGAATTTGGACCTAGTGACTGTGTTCGGCTGTAATATTGAACCCGGAGACTATGTTCGACTTCGTGCTCTTGGCACCAATAACTATGTTCGAACTCGCTGACCTAGGCTTCAGTTACTAAGTTCGATTTTTCCTGCTTTGGTTCTAAGGCTTCATACTTTCAGCTTTATCCTCTTCGTGTCTTATTCACACGTTTAATGCCTTGTCTTCCTTCTGTTATCTCCTTCCTCTTATTTGCCTTTTATCACCATTTTCTTATATTCCAATTCTAATGAAAGGGGAAACTTTAGCAAAATATTTGTTTTTTATGCATCAACTGACGTTCTTAGAGTTTTTTCAAACACTTTTAGGAATTTTCTTTTTCATTAAAATTATGGTGTTTAATTTTTATATTTTTTCAAACACCTTTAGGAAAAACATAATTAAAATTATGTTATTTCATTTTTAATTATTCCTCTTTAATTTTACTCGCCTCTCTTTAAGTAATCTTCTTCTGTCTTCTGTCTCTATTCACACACCGATACCATGCCTAACCCTTCTAGGGTAGGGTAGGTGCCTGAGCCCGAGCCTTTAGCTCATAAGACTGTCATTCCCATTTGCCCCTTTGGGGCGGGGATGGCAGACCAGAGAGGCCTAGCTTGTGGCTAGGCCTAGGGACAGTTGGTCCCAAAGATGAGGAGGTACTTTTGCCTCCTTCCATGGGAGACTTAGGTCTCAGACACTCCCTAAAGAGGGAGCCAAGGCCGGGCCACCACTTGGAAAAGGCCCGGGCCGGGAGAATACCGGCTAATCTTTAATAATGTCTCTATTCACATCTATCTCTTTCCTACTCCTCTCTTATCCTCTCTTCCTCCTGCATCGGCGTCTTTGCATATCTCCCATTCATCCATCTATCCAGCCATCCTTGGTCTTTATATCCTTTCATACTTGTTGTGATGGAGTTGAGTGTCCAAGACTGTGGCTTCAGACATTTTCACCACTCAAGTTATTTCTCAGATATCATCGTTGGTGTTACGAGTGTAGTATTTTATATTTCTTTGGCGTTCTTTGACTTTTTATTGACTTTTCTTTAAGTGAATGAAGATGCAACGCATCTTTATTCACTTCTTTCTCCAGGCATCTTTCTCCAGGCATCTTTCTCCAGGCATCTTTCTCCAGGCGTCTCCCTGAAAGTCATAATGTGATGAATAAGACACACGTTGAAGTCACTTGAGGAAGTTTATTATGGGAATGCTTTGCCTGTGCACACTCTTACTTTCCATGTGTCTTCCATATGTCTCATTTTCCTTCTATTGGTGTTCCTTCACTTTCCTTCTATTGGTGTCCATTTTCCTTGACTTCTTTGTAAGGTATCTTCCTTCACTTTCCTTCTATTTGTGTTCCTTCATTTTTTTTCCAAGTGTCCTCAGTGATGTCTTAACTCGCCTACCTTCCCTGGGTCCTCCGTGATTCCGTTTCAACAGACCTTTTTAACTCCTTTTTCCAGATGCTTTTTATAAGTTCTCAGGGATCCTTCACGAACTACCACTCATGCGTCCTTGAAGACCTGCTTCTCATACATCCTTCTCTCAGACACCCTCCATAACCCTCCTTCCATGCGTCATCAGTGACATCCTAATCTGCTAGTCTCTAAGATTTCATTTATCGCCAGATATCCTGAAGACTCCTTATAATCCTTAACTTCAGAGGGTCGGCCTCGGGTACACACTCAAAACGTCTTCCTCAAACGAGCTCTTCAAGATATTTTAACATATATGTCTCATCTTCCACCTATTTCTTATTTAACCTTCCCTTCAGACATACGTTATTAGGCTTTTCCCTCTGAAGTTACATCAGACGTTTCTTCAGACATACCCTTCATATCTACTCTTTACATTCCCTTCATCCCTATCTTTTACACCTTCCCTGCAGACCTACCCTTTAACCGTTCCCTTCATATCTCTCGTTTACAAGTTCCCCTTCGGACCTACCCTTTCAACATTTTCTTAAGGCTTACGTATAAGGCCTATCGTACGAAGGTATTCTTCAGAAAAAAATGACTTTGATAATAATTAATAATAATACACAACTCATAACAAGAGTACTTAAGAAAGGTAAAGTAACGTCCTTGTGCACTGGAAACATATTTCGCTATTCTCTGGTGACGGAGGCTCGAGTCTGCTCCCTCAAATTCACTATCCAAATTAGTATTTATGTGTGTACAAATTTTTCAGAGGGGAAAACGGAATCAGTCTCTTCCACCCATTAACTTTTCCACCACTCTTCCTTCCTCTTCAAGAGAGGAGGGGCGAAGGGAGGGAGAGAGGGATGGAAGGACTGAGGATGGGAAGAGAGATAAGATTTAGGGATTTGAAATGAAAGAAAGAAACAGTGAAAGCAGAAAGGGCGTAAAAATAGAGAAAAAGTGAGAAGAGAAAGCAGTATACGGCAATATATAAAAATACAGGAAAAGAAAGCAAAATGAGGGAGAGGGAGGGAGGAGGAACGGAGAGAGAGAGAGAGAGAGAGAGAGAGAGAGAGAGAGAGAGAGAGAGAGAGAGAGAGAGAGAGAGAGAGAGAGAGAGAGAAAGGAGAGAGAGAGAGAATATTAAACATAGCAGTCTGGAAAAGACAAGGGGTGACAGACCACAGGGAAACTCCCCCACCCCAGGGCTGGTACAGCCAGCCAGGTATGCAATCACACAGAGAGCTGGTGAACCCCGGGATACCTGCTACATACCTTCATATTGTTGATGATACATATAATACTAGCAAGTTCACGAATAAACCACACGTATAACACTTTGGTATCTTTACTATTGAAACATTTCGCCTGCACAGCAGGCTTCTTCAGCCGACCACAGGAGAATATAATTCTGATCACTTCAGAATTATATCCTCTACTATAGCCAGTCCTATAATTGTCAGAATTCCACTGACAAAGTCTGCTATGCAGGCGGAACGTTTCGTCCTGGGCTTGCAATGCTTTTCTGAGTGGAGTTGAGATATTGCCATTTTATGGCCAGTGAGAGTGATACCTGAGCTGAGTGATGGTGAACGTTCTTTCTTTTAGGGGACTTGTTCTCTGGTTTCGAGAACAAACGTCCATCAAACGTCCCGTTCTCATTTTTATACCTTGTCATGATAGAAGAATAGACACATATGCAGTATAATCCGAAACTTTATTGACTAAGTTTCGCTCATATATGGGTTTCATCAAGTCATAAACAGATCTGTTTGTGACCTGATAAAGCCCACTGTGTGGACGAAACATAGTCAATAAAGAATCACGTTATACTGCATTTGTGTATATTTTCCATCGTGTCGGTATTCTACACCATTTATCTCTAACGTTATCAATACACAAAACTCACTGAAAATACAGAGACACGTTTCGAAACATGCATTTATATGCCCAGTTTTACTTTCTAACAAAAGTTTGTTTTTCTCCCAAGTCTTCGAGCGAAATATTGACTCAGTAAATATTTACCCCTGCTATGTAAGTTACAGTCTTCGTTCCAGGGGGAAGCACACACCTTTGAAACCACAGTGTTGGGTACACTAGAACATGTCGTTCAGGTGTCATGCTAACACACGCTGCTAGCAGTGCAACGCAGTGTAATAATACCCTCGTATATCACACAATCCTGACACTCTGTCATGGAACATTCAGAAATATTTGAAATCTAACTCGATCTCAGACTGTAATATTCATATGTGAAGAGAATTTTGGTTTTGCTAGTAAAAACGCTCACTCTGAACGTTTTTGCTCGGATTTCATCCCCTTTTCTGCAATAGTGCAGGCTCCTGA
>NC_091360.1:1555867-1578367 GCF_038502225.1 Cherax quadricarinatus | reverse complement strand
ACACTGCTTCAGAAAACAAATATGATACCACTGCAGTATACACGAGCCTTTATCGCCTTGATAAAGCCCACACAGTGAGTGGGCTTTATCAAGGCGATACAGGATGTTATTACACAGTCTCTTTATGCACTGCGTCGACATTTGATGCTAATCTCAACCAGTGTTGGTGTACCTGCCCTTGCTAAACCTACAGTGCAAGACATAACTTCCCACTCAGAGACGACAGCCACTCCCGACGTCAGCCTCTATTACCAACACTCTTCCCATTCCTCTTTGCCCTCTCACCCCACTCCATAACCAACTTTAAACTAATTCGTAACTCTGAGAAGTGCCGCCATTCCTTATCCTCTAATTTGGCTATCGATAAGCTGTCTTCTTCAATATAGCTTACTCTTCAAGCTATTAACTTCTACATAGCTTACTCTTCAAGCTATAATATAACTAATCTCACTAAAACATTAGTGAGTCATTATATCTCGTTAAGTCCTCTTAATTAAAGGACTTAATTACTGCCTCTTGCCTTTCCGTATCTCAATCTGACTGTGGACACTCTTCTTCTTCTTCTTCTTCTTCTTCTTCTTCTTCTTTTAAATACTATTTTTATTATTATTATTATTATTATTATTATTATTATTATTATTATTATTATTATTATTAGTAGTAGTAGTAGTAGTAGTAGTAGTAGTAGTAGTAGTAATAGGAGTAGAACAATTAGTAGCAGCAGTAGAAGTAGTAGTAGTAGTACTACTACTACTTAAGCCATGACTGAAGGTGTTCAGTCCCTTACCTTTGACTGAAGGGGCTTCAGTCCGTCAACTTGTCGGAACTGAATACCATTAATGTAATACATCGATCTCTGTAGAGGCTTGTCAAGTCATGCAGATATACACCGTACATTCACATATATACTGGAGGTCAGCTGTAAGACGTAGAGACGCTAATTCATTTGGAATACTGAAGACATAAGCGACGAAACACGTTACACATCAGTCTGGAAAATGTTTCGCCCAGAGCGAAACTTTGTTTCATTAAAAATAAATTGAGGCTTCTCATCTAGCGAGGAATATACTGTTGCAATACAGATTAACTTTGTATAATTATCTTTCATGTTAATTATTTCAACAATTGTTCTGACATGAAAGATAAATTTAACATTATTAAAAGCTTTAGCCTTGGGGAGTAATATCCTAATGGATATTACTTCCCTTAATTTATGATATTATCTTAATATTATACAGAAATTGTAGGTAGAATTGAGCTCTATATAAAGCTCTACACGGGCGAAGCGTCTCCTTAGTGAAAACTTGCTCTGCTACTTGTGTCTCTGTAGTCACAGAAATCCTGTTTAAGTTCTCAGAAGCAATTCATTTAATGGTTGTGGTATGGGGTAAGGCATATTCGCTCCACGTCCAGTGGGTTTCAAGTGCTAATTTCTGTCCCACTGGACCTGAAACGAGGTCCTAAGAATTGAGCGTGACCTCTCTTTCCATTGAGCGAACCTCATTGCCTCCTATTTCCCACTAGGGACTTCCACCAGCCATAGCCCTGCTCTCTCCAATATTCTTACAACCGATTTCTTGGCTGTTACAAACTTCAGCGACTTCTTTGCATTTGGGGGTTCTCCTTTTTATGTGTCGTTGGAAACTCTTACGCCTCTTCGGTCGTTGGAGGTTCTACTGCCTTTTATGTATCTGAAGGATCTGGCACCTTTGTGGTCTCTGAAAAGTCTGTGACCTCCTTGTCTATGGAACATTTCACTAATCTGTTTCTCATTGGTCTTCCTCTATACTTGAAATTTCTTTAAACACCATTAGAAGTTTTGAAATTACTGTTGCTCTTTCTAGCATTTATTTAAGCTTACAGAGACGTACCTTATTTAGCTGGAAGCCTTAAAAGCGATATTCTTAAATCCCTTTACATCGTTGTGGCTTTCCAGCCCGTGGGTGTAAATCTCTTGAAGGTCTAACACCGCCTTCTTCCATTACTTCGGTATTTTCTTGCATTTCAGAAGTGAGGAATTTATGGTAGAAATCCGATTTGCACAGCAAGCTTTTATCGGGACAACTTTTCGCTGTGTATATAGTTTTATTAAAGCATTGATGACTCACACAGAGCGAAACGTTGGCTCAGTAAATCCTCTTGTGTCTATTTTTCACTTATAAAGTCAATACGCTGTTTTGTATCTAGCAAGTGAGTAGCTTTAAGGACCTGTGTCTACAGTTTACATATCTGGCTAATGGGGTCATAAGCCTATCGAAGGTCATTAACGCTGCACGTAACCCGTTCACCACCAGTCAAGAATTCTTTAATCTTAAAAGCAGGCATTAAAACAAACTCTCAGCATACATAAACTGAGAGATATAAACTCCACTGCTTAATCAAGAGTTTCACACTTATCTCTGAGGACCCCGAGTTGTGCCTCTCCTCTCCATGTCTCGTCTCTCGCTTAGGTCTCGTAACTCGTCCTGGTCTCGCGTCTTGCCAAAATCTCATTGGTATATCAACAACGCCAGCCCGTAACACCACCTCTCACTCACGACCACGCTATCCATCAAGGCTTTACTCAAGCCTTCAAGAAGCCCTACAGGACTTTAGTCATGGCTAAAACTCTGCCCTCTTGATGCCTGTGAAGGGCTCTTGATCCACGTAATTGGATGCATCTCCCAATTTATCGGATTAGACATAACTACCTACAAATCCCAAGCAGCCGTATGACCTGTAAGAGTTTAGAGCAATTGAATAAATAATAATAATAATTTATTATTATTATTATTATTATTATTATTATTATTATTATTATTATTATTATTATTATTCCCTTCGTTCTCTTAGTTCTGTTTCTCTCCATTCCACTCACGAGTTTAGTAATGGTTTTCCTTTACCCATTTGCCTTACCCATCCTCATCTCTTCCATTTTTTCCAAGCACTGTTTTTTCCCCTTGCCTCTCTTTCCTCCCACCTCACTCTCTTCGTAACTAAGTTTAATCCCCGTAATTCTTCCAGGAAGGTTTCTCTCTTCAGCAACCTTCCTAATTGTATTACTTGATCACCTGCCTCAGAATTCAATAATACCTGGAGCTTCTTAATCTTAGCTGTCCCTCAGGATTCACAGCACACAGCGACACAGTAATCTCTTAATGACCCCCTCTCCCTCCCTCCCTCTCTTTTTTCGCATTCCAATCACTCCGGATCCACACAGCACACAGCATCCCGGTAATCTCTAAGTCGTCACCCCATCCTTGCAAATAAACCAAGGTAGGACACTTCTCAATGTATATACACTGAGAGATAGACACTTCTCAGTGTATTTACAGATAAACACTTCTCGGCGTGACATAAAGATTGAGGCAGAGAACAAGAAACTAGAGTTGACGTTAACCTCTAGTCTTCTCGTCTTTTACCTCATTCTGTCTCTTTTTTTTCTCTCTCACTTGTTTTTATCTTTCATCCTACAATTTCTAACACAGAAAACCCGTCAGTATTCTTACAAATATCCAAATTCAGAATTACAGGTGAGTCGCTATATTTATATCAGGGTATCAAATGCATATTTCGTGTTGAGCTGTGTCATACCTGATGACCTAGAGGAACACGAAGGTCAATGATGTCTGTAAAGTTACAGTATTACTATTGGTTGTTATATGATGGGACAGGGGCGGGATGGGGAGGAGGAGAGATGGGGAGTAGACAGGAGGAGATAGTTGGGGAAAAGGAATTGGAGGAGGTAGTTGGGGAGAAGAGCTAAATAGAGGAAGTAGTTCGGGAGAAGAACTGACTGGAGAAGTTGGATGGGGAGAAGACTAACTAGAGGAGGTATTGGAGAGATGAAGGAATTGGAGGAGGAGGAAGAAGGGTGAAAAAGGGGAGAGCTTTAAAACAAGAGAGCAAATGAGCTGTAAAAGGAAGCAAGAGAGAGTGAGTTTTGGAGGATGTGTGTGTAAGGAGGGACAGAGGGAGGAATGATAAAGGGAAGTGGAAATGAAAGATGCAAAGGGTGCAAGGAATTACTTGGAGGAAAAAAAAAAGAGAGCTATTGAAGAAAATTAGAGATGGAAAGAAAAGGGAGTGGAAAAGAGAAGAGGAATTATCTGACTGGAAAATAAATGGTCAGGAGAAGGACAGGGAAGAGATAGAATAGATAAGAGGAAGGGGATAAGTGGAAAGGAAGATAATAGAATGGCCTGCAAAAAAAAAGTGTGGATGACGGAGAGTGGAACGTGGACGGTGAAGGGTAAAGATGGGAGCAAGAAGAACAAAAAGACACAATAATGTTACTGGAACAATACACAAATAACTCGCACATAGAGAGGAGCTTAAGGTCCGACTTGGACCATTTACAAAGTCGGACCGCAAAGTCGTCGTAAGCTCCTCTCTCTATGAGCGGGTTATTTGTGTATGGGAGCAGGAGAGAGAGAGAGAGAGAGAGAGAGAGAGAGAGAGAGAGAGATGAGGAGAGAAGGGGTAGGAGATAATTGAAAAAGGGTAATGGAATAGGGGAGAATTAATTAAAAAGGGGAGGAGTGTGTCCCTTTCATCTTCCTTCATATTATTGGCCTACATGTTACCTCTGGTAGTTTATCACCCCCTCTCCCCCTTCTCTCCTTTATTTAGCACCATCTTTATCTCTTCGCTTTCATTCCATCTTTATAGTTAATAGAGATGGAACGATACCAAAAATTTCTCTTATACCGATAACCAACTTTAGTCCGATTCTGATACTTTTCAAAAAATATATTTTTAACATTATAATGAGAATGTTCATTATACAAGGGTATGTTTATTGCACAATTGTTATTAAATAATACAGGAAGGTTAAATATTAAATAAATTAAGTTCTCTGAGATGATAAAGTTATTACACATTACCTGTTGTGTTAGTTACTGGTTGTCAAAGGCACTTGTCGATAGTGTGTGAGTGTGTACTCACCTATTTGTACTCACCTATTTGTGGTTGAAGGGGTCGAGTCTTAGCTCCTGGCCCCGCCTCTTTACTGGTTGCTACTGGTTCCTCTCTCTCCCCGCTCCATGGGCTTTATCAAACCTCGTCTTAAAACTATGTATGGTTTCTGCCTCCACTACATCACTTTCTAGGCTATTCCACTTCCTGACAACTCTATGACTGAAGAAATACTTTCTAATATCTCTCTGACTCATCTGTGTCTTCAACCTTCAATTGTGACCTCTTGTTTCTGTGTCCCCTCCCTGGAACATCCTGTCTTTGTCCACCTTGTCTATTCCTCGCAGTATTTTATATGTCGTTATCATGTCTCCCCTGACCCTCCCCCTTAGCTCTGGAACTAACCTTGTCGCAAACCTTTGCACTTTCTCTAGTTTCTTGACGTGCTTTATCAAGTGCGGGTCCCAAACAGGTGCTGCATACTCCAGTATGGGCCTGACGTACACGGTGTATAGTGTCTTTAACGATTCCTTATTAAGGTATCGGAACGCTGTTCTCAGGTTTGCCAGGCGCCCATATGCTGCAGCAGTTACCTAATTGATGTGTGCTTCCGGAGACATGCTCGGTGTGATACTCACTCCAAGATCTTTCTCCTTGAGCGAAGTTTGCAGTCTTTGGCCACCTATCCTATACTCTGTCTTCGGTCTTCTGTGCCCTTCCCCTATCTTCATGACTTTGCATTTGGCGGGATTAAATTCGACAAGCCAGTTGCTGGACCAAGTGTCCAGTCTGTCCAGGTCTCTTTGAAGTCCTGCCCGGTCCTCATCTGACTTAATTCTCCTCATTAACTTCACATCGTCTGCGAACAGGGACACTTCTGAGTCTAACCCTTCCATCACGTCGTTCACATATACCAAAAATAGCACTGGTCCTCGGACCAACTCCTGTGGGACCCCGCTCGTCACAGGTGCCCACTGTGATACATCATTACGTACCATGACTCGTTGTTGCTTCCCTGTCAGGTATTCTCTGATCCATTGCAGTGCCCTTCCTGTTATATGAGCCTGATCCTCTAGCTTCTGCACTAATCTCCTGTGAGGAACTGTGTCAAAGGCCTTCTTGCAGTCCAAGAAGATGCAAACAACCCACCCCTCTCTCTAGTGTCTTACTTCTGTTACTTTATCATAAAACTCCAGAAGGTTTGTGACACAGGATTTTCCTTCCATGAATCCATGCTGGTTGGCGTTTATACTCTTGTTCCGTTCCAGGTGCTCCACCACTCTCCTCCTTATAATCTTCTCCATAACTTTGCATACTATACACGTCAGTGACACAGGTCTATAGTTTAGTGCCTCTTTTCTGTCTCTTTTTTTTAAAAAATGGGAACTACATTTGCCGTCTTTCATACCTCAGGTAGTTGCCCAGTTTCCAGGGACGTGTTGAAGATTGTGGTAAGTGGCACACACAACATATCCGCTCCCTCTCTAAGGACCCTCGGGGAGATGTTGTCCGGTCCCATTGCCTTTGAGGTATCGATGTCCCTTAGCAGTTTCTTCACCTCCTCCTCATCTGGATGTATGTCATCCAACACTTGTTGGTATATTCCTTGCTGGTGTCCCCATCTGGTCTGTCCCCCGAGAGGCCTTCCTGTCTCCACTGTAAATACTTCCTTAAATCTCATGTTGAGCTCCTCACATACCTCTTGATCGTTTCTTGTGAGTTCTCCACCTTATTTCCTCAGCCTTATCACCTGGTCTTTGACTGTTGTCTTCCTCCTAATGTGGCTATACAGCAGTTTCGGGTCAGACTTGACTTTCGATCTTATGTCGTTTTCGTACTGAAGCTGGGCCTCACTCCTTATCTGTGCATACTCGTTTCTGGCTCTTCTACTAATCTCCTTATTTTCCTGGGTCCTTTGCCTCCTGTACCTTTTCCATTCTCTGGTGCACTTAGTTTTTGCCTCCCTACACCTTCGGGTAAACCAAGGACTCGCTTTGGTCTTCCTATTATTTCTGTTTCCCTTGGGAAAAACCTTTCCTCTACCTCCTTGCACTTTGTTGCTACATATTCCATCATCTCGTTTACTGATTTTCCTACCAGGTCTCTGTCCCACTGAACCTCCTGCAGGAAGTTCCTCATACCTGTGTAGTCTTCCCTTTTGTAGTTTGGCTTTTCCCATTCAGTTCCTGTTACCTTCTCCACTTGTAACTCCACTATATAATCAAAACTCAGAACCACTTGATCGCTAGCTCCAAGGGGCCTCTCGTAAGTGATGTCCTCAATGTCTGAACTGCTCAGGGTGAACACAAGATCCAGTCTTGCTGGCTCATCCTCCCCTCTCTCTCTGGAAGTGTCCCTGACATGCTGATGCATGAGGTTTTCAAGTACCACATCCATCATCTTGGCTCTCCATGTAAAGTAAAAGGACACAAGTGCAACTAATGTGACATTTTATTGTGGCAACGTTTCGCTCTCAAGGAGCTTTGTCAAGCCACAGTAAAATGTCACATTAGTTGCACTTGTGACCTTTTACTTTACATATTGTCGGTAATTCTACCAACATTATTACAATCTGGCTCTCCATGTTTTGGGACCCCCATGTGGCTCCAGGTTTTCCCAGTCGATCTCCCTGTGGTTGAAATCGCCCATTACCAGTAACTTTGCTCTGCTCGAGTGAGCTCTTCTTGCCACCTCAGCCAGTGTGTCCACCATCGCCCTGTTGTTTTCTTCGTACTCCTCTCTTGGCCTCCTGCAGTTCTGTGGTGGGTTATACATCACTCCAATGACTACTTTATGTTCTCCAGACTGAATTGTACCTACTATGCAGTCTTTTTCTCCAATCACGTCCATGCCTTCCATTTCCTCAAATCCCCATCGGTTTTTTATGAGCAGTGCAACTCCTCCTCCCCCTCTACTCCTTCTATTTTTTCTCAGGATCTGATATCCCGGTGGGAAGATTGTGCCTGTTATTGTATCAGCGAGTTTTGTTTCTGTGACTGCTATGATGTCTGGGGATTTCTCACTAATTCTTTCGTGCCACTCCTCATGTTTATTCGTTATTCCATCCGCGTTTGTGTACCAAACTTTCAGCTTCTTTTCTGTCACTGTGGTCCTGCAAGAATATTGGGGTTGGGGGAGTGGGAGCCTTGGTGGGGGCCTATGGGGGGCTGTGGTGTAGGTGGGGTTTGTGATGATGGGGGTGGGGTCAGAATGCCCATAAGGGACAACTGTTGGGGTGAGGTTTGTGATGTGGGTGTTGCTGGAAGAGGGAACAGTGAGTGGGTTGTGGTTTGGGTTGCTCAGTTGCGTTGGGATTGTCGCGGTTGGAGTCTTTCGGTGGGAGATTCTGCGGGGTGTGTTTGCCCTTCCTCCTGTGTCTGGGTCCTGCTCATCTTCATCATTGCCTCTCGTTCCTCCTTGCATCTCTGTACCCTCTCTTTCAGTGTAGTCCTTTCTTCTTGTGTTCTGTTGCGATCGAGGTATACTCTTTGGTACCCTTGTTTGTCCTGTGTGTGTGTACTCACCTATTTGTACTCACCTATTTGTGGTTGCAGGGGTCGAGTCCTAGCTCCTGGCCCCGCCTCTTCACCGGTTGCTACTAGACCCTCTCTCTCCCCGCTCCATGAGCTTTATCAAACCTCGTCTTAAAACTGTGTATGGTTCCTGCCTCCACTACGTCATTTTCTAGGCTATTCCACTGCCTTACAACTCTATGACTGAAGAAATACTTCCTACTATCTCTCTGACTCATTTGTGTCTCCAACTTCCAATTGTGGCCTCTTGTTTCTGTGTCCCCTCCCTGGAACATCCTGTCCTTGTCCACCTTGTCTATTCCACGCAGTATTTTATATGTCGTTATCATGTCTCCCCTGACCCTCCTGTCCTCCAGTGTCGTCAGGCCGATTTCCCTTAATCTTTCTTCATAGGACATTCCCCTTAGCTCTGGAACTAACCTTGTTGCAAACCTTTGTACTTTCTCTAGTTTCTTGACGTGCTTTATCAAGTGCGGGTTCCAAACAGGTGCTGCATACTCCAGTATGGGCCTGACATACACGGTGTACAGTGTCTTGAATGATTCCTTACTAAGGTGTCGGAATGCTGTTCTCAGGTTTGCCAGGCGCCCATATGCTGCAGCAGTTATCTGATTGATGTGTGCTTCCGGAGACATGCTCGGTGTTATACTCACCCCAAGATCTTTCTCCTTGAGTGAGGTTTGCAGTCTTTGGCCACATAGCCTATACTCTGTCTGTGGTCTTCTGTGCCCTTCCCCTATCTTCATGACTTTGCATTTGGCAGGATTAAATTCGAGAAGCCATTTGCTGGACCAGGTGTCCAGTCTGTCCAGGTCTCTTTGAAGTCCTGCCTGGTCCTCATCAGATTTAATTCTCCTCATTAACTTCACATCATCTGCAAACAGGGACACTTCTGAGTCTAACCCTTCCGTCATGTCGTTCACATATACCAAAAATAGCACTGGTCCTAGGACCGACCCCTGTGGGACCCCGCTCGTCACAGGTGCCCACTGTGATACATCATTACGTACCATGACTCGTTGTTGCCTCCCTGTCAGGTATTCTCTGATCCATTGCAGTGCCCTTCCTGTTATATGCGCCTGATGCTCTAGCTTCTGCACTAATCTCTTGTGAGGAACTGTGTCAAAGGCCTTCTTGCAGTCCAAGAAGATGCAATCAACCCACCCCTCTCTCTCTTGTCTTACTTCTGTTATTTTATCATAAAACTCCAGAAGGTTTGTGACACAGGATTTGCCTTCCGTGAATCCGTGCTGGTTGGCATTTATACTCCTGTTCCGTTCCAGGTGCTCCACCACTCTCCTCCTGATAATCTTCTCCATAATTTTGCATACTATACACGTCAATGACACAGGTCTATAGTTTAGTGCCTCTTTTCTGTCTCCTTTTTTGAAAATGGGAACTACATTTGCTGTCTTCCATACCTCAGGTAGTTGCCCAGTTTCCAGGGATGTGTTGAAGATTGTGGTAAGTGGTACGCACAACATATCTGCTCCCTCTCTAAGGACCCATGGAGAGATGTTGTCCGGTCCCATTGCCTTTGAGGTATCGATGTCCCTTAGCAGTTTCTTCACCTCCTCCTCATCTGTATGTATGTCGTCCAACACTTGTTGGTGTATTCCTTGTTGGTGTCCCCATCTGGTCTGTCCCCCCAGAGTCCTTCCTGTCTCTACTGTAAATACTTCCTTAAATCTCGTGTTGAGCTCCTCACATACCTCTTGATCGTTTTTTGTGAGTTCCCCACCTTCTTTCCTCAGCCTTATCACCTGGTCCTTGACTGTTGTCTTCTTCCTAATGTGGCTATACAGCAGTTTCGGGTCAGATTTGACTTTCGATGCTATGTCGTTTTCATACTGTCTCTGGGCCTCCCTCCTTATCTGCGCATACTCGTTTCTGGCTCTTCTACTAATCTCCTTGTTTTCCTGGGTCCTATGCCTCCTGTACCTTTTCCATTCTCTGTTGCACTTAGCTTTTGCCTCCCTACACCTTCGGGTAAACCAAGGACTCGTCTTGGTCTTCCTATTATTTCTGTTTCCCTTGGGAACAAAACTTTCCTCTGCCTCCTTGCACTTTGTTGCCACATATTCCATCATCTCGTTTACTGATTTTCCTACCATTTCTCTGTCCCACTGAACCTCCTGCAGGAAGTTTCTCATACCTGTGTAGTCCCCCCTTTTATAGTTTGGCCTGTCCCCTTCAGTTCCTGTTACCTTCTCCACTTGTAACTCTACTATATAGTCAAAACTCAGAACCACATGATCGCTAGCTCCAAGGGGCCTCTCGTAAGTGATGTCCTCGATGTCTGAACTGCTCAGGGTGAACACAAGATCCAGTCTTGCTGGCTCATCCTCCCCTCTCTCTCTGGTTGTGTCCCTGACATGTTGATGCATGAGGTTTTCAAGTACCACTATGTGTGTGTGTGTGTGTGTGTGTGTGTGTGTGTGTATACTCACCTAGTTGTGGTTGCAGGGGTCGATTCTCAGCTCCTCGCCCCGCCTCTTCACTGGCCGCTACTGGGTCACTCTTCTTGCTCCATGAGCTTTATCATACCTCTTCTTAAGGCTATGTATGGATCCTGCCTCCACTGCATCACTTCCCAGACCATTCCACTTCCTGACGCCGTATAATCCTTGTGGTTTAGCGCTTCTTTTTTATTTTTAATTGATCCACTTCCTGACAACTCTGTGACTGAAGAAATATTTCCTAACATCCCTATGTTTCATCTGAGTCATCAACTTCCAACTGTGACACCTTGCTGCTGTGTCCCATCTCTGGAACATCTTGTCTCTGTCCACCTTGCCGATTCCTCTCATTTATATGTCATTATCATATCCCCTCTATCTCTCCTGTCCTGCAGTGTCGTCAGGTCGATTTTCCTTACCCTCTCCTCGTAGACATGCCCCTTAGCTCCGGCATTAGTCTTGCTGCAAACCTTTGCACTTTCTCTAATTTCCTTATGTGCTTGGCTAGGTGTGGGTATCAAACTGGTGCTGCATACTCTAATATAGGCCTAACGTACACGGTGTGCAGGGTTCTGAGCGATTTCCTACTGAGATGTCGGATGCTATTCTTAGGTTTGTTAGGCGACCGTATGCTGCAGCAGTTATTTGGTTCATGTGCGCTTCAAGAGATGTGCCCAGTGTTATACTCACCCCAAGATCTTTTTCCTTGATTGAGGCTTGTGGTCTCTGGCCCCCTTTACTATACTCCGTCTGCGATCTTCTTTGCCCTTCCCCAATCTTCATGAGTTTGCACTTGGTCTGGTTACACTCCAGGAGCCAGTTGCTGGACTAGGCCTGCAGCCTGTCCCTCCCTTTGTAGTTCTGCTTGGTCGTCGTCTGACTGATTTTTTCTCATGAACATCACATCATCTGCAAACAGGGACACTTCTGAGTCTATTCCTTCCGTCATGTTCACATATTCTAGAAACAGCACCGGTCCTAGGGCTGACCCCTGAGGAACACCGCTCGTCAGAGGCGCCCATTCTGACACCTCGTCACGTACCATGACTCGCTGTTGTCTTCCCGACAGGTAATCTCTGATCCGTTGCAGTGCCTTCCCTCTTATCCCTGCCTGGTCCTCCAGCTTTTGTGTGTGTGTGTGTGTGTGTGTGTGTGTGTGTGTGTGTGTGTGTGTGTGTGTGTGTGTGTGTGTGTGTGTGTGTGTACTCACCTAATTGTGGCTGCAGGGGTCGATTCACAAGTCATGGTCCCGCCTCTTCACTGGTCGCTACTAGGCTCACTCTCTCCCTGCTCCATGAGCTTAATCATACCTCTTCTTAAAGCTATGTATAGATCCTGCCTCCACTACATGTGTGTGTGTGTGTGACTTCAACAATTCACAACTAACCCACATTTTGTAGAAATTTTCAGGTTTCCAATGAGTTATCTCGTTTCGGTCCAGAAAGGACCGAAACATCGCCCTAAAAAAGATCTCTCCTAAGTAAATTATTTGTGAAAACTAACACTTATTAGTTGTTAACTTTGTTAATTATTGTTAATGACGAAAAAATGAGAATATTTCTTTCTCTTTTCAAATTAATGAGATTCTGGAAGGTAATTGGTCAAGGAAATTGATGTCTCTCTCAGAACGAACCAATATTCGATGCAGTGCCCTTCTACAAGGTGCCATGAAGCTGCTGAAGGGCTCTTGATTCAAGGACTTGGAGCTATCCTCCCCTACCTCTGATAATAATAATATTATTATTATTGCTGCTATTATTATTTTTGTTACTATTATTATTACAATTATTTTTATTATCAATATTATTAGTATTATCATTATTATTATTATTATTATTATTATTATTATTATTATTATTATTATTATTATTATTATTATTATTATTTTGATTTTACTCAGGTGATCGATGGCTGAATGAGGTTCTGTTTAGTGTCAAGAAGCAATTAGCACTGTGTCGAGGCAGAGGTGCTTTACAATACACCTGCCTTCCTCTGTTGGCTTGCTCTCAGAGGCACGCACCAAGGTGCCTTTGTGTGCTCCTTTGTGTTGGCTTTCCTTTATGATGGAGGCCTTTGCTGCACCTCTTTGTCTCAAGAAAAAAGTCTACCTGTTTGTCTGGTAGTGTGAGTGTTATTTTGGGCTCTTTCTTTTAACAACAAGAAATTTTGTTTTTCTCGTCTTTGGATGTGTGTGTGTACATATATATATATATATACACATATATATATATATATATATATATATATATATATATATATATATATATATATATATATATATATATATATATATATATATATATATATATGTGTGTGTGTGTGTGTGTGTGTGTGTGTGTGTGTATACACACATTAGTGAACACCCAAGTATGTGCAACATAGGATGTGCAACAAAACATGTGTGCCATTAGCAGATGATAACATTTCCTCGTCACTGCTGCACTCATAAAAATTACATCACTCTAACTGCTCACTTATATTAATTGCTACAGTCCATCACTATTCCCACCTTGCAGTCACCATTATTATTTTTATGATTATTATTATTATTATTATTATTGTTATTATTATAATAATAATAATAATTAATAATAATTATTATTATTATTATTTATTATTATTATGATTACTATAATAATAATAATAATAATTAATAATAATAATAATAATAATAATAATAATAATAATAATAATAATAATAATAATAATAATAATAATAATAATAATACGAATAATAATAATAATAATAATAATAATAATAATAATAATAATAATAATAATAATAATTATTATTATTATTATTATTATTATTATTATTATTATTATTATTATTATTATTATTATTATTATTATTATTAGAATGATGAGACAAACCTTTAATGGTTACGCAGCGCAAGCGGAATTAGAGGCAATTAGGTTCGATTAATTGTTCCCACAGTTTTCAACTCATCTAACTTAAGAAGAGAACCTGAAATTACACTCTGAATTTTAGGCCATTTTATTGGAGGTTAATGTTGCTTTCTGCTGGTATTTTAACGCTACTGTTGCAGGTGTTTTATGGGGTGTTTCGTGTATTTTACGGAATGGGCTGCAGGTGTTTTATTGTGGAATTTTCAGATGTTTTATGGTGTGCTGCAGGTGTTTTATACCTGGATGTAACCTAGTCATTTGTTTTGGTTTGCATAACTTAAATGTTGCTAAATAAAGTATAATTTAACCAGAAGCTATATAAGAATTTGCCTCGCTAAGTTAAATCGACATTTTTAAGTTCATAAGAAAGCTAACCATTTAGATGATAGGCTGTCAATCTAATTTAAAAATATTTATTTGTCCTGCATCATCGCCTCTTCATACTACATAGTGCCTCTCGTACCTCGTTTCTTCCCGGATTTGTTGTCTGCTATCACTGATATGGGATTTAAGTGAAAGTTGGTTTTGATGGGATTTCTAAATCACTCTCTCTATTGCACTCAAATTCTGCATCAGCGACGGCCATGTGTGGATCAGTTTGTGGTTGCTAACACCATCAGCCTCACTGGTTGTGAGATCGGGCGGAGAATGGACCCTGTACTATTCCTTGATAGTTCTACACGGAATTAGTTAGTCCTTGTAGGAGAAAAATGCAGTTTTTTGGGTTATTGAAGTCTGCTGTCCCTTCTGGAATCCTCTTCGTATCTGCTGAAGAGAATCCAGGAAGAGGGTCGAAATATACAAATCAATCAATCACTTGTTTTTTTCTCCATGTGGGCTATTTTTAAGCATTGAGGGGTGTTTATATGTGCATATATATATATATATATATATATATATATATATATATATATATATATATATATATATATATATATATATATATATATATATATATATATATATATATATATATATATATATATATATGTATATATATATATATATATATATATATATATATATATATATATATATATATATATATATATATATATATATATATATATATATATATATATATATATATATATATATATATATATATATATATATATATATATATATATATATTTATTTATTTATGAGGAAAGATTCTTATTCAACTCCCCCACGGAGATGAAAGGAAATAATAACAAGAACTATTAAGAAAAAAAACAAACAAACTCAGATGAGTATGTTTACATAAACATGAACATGCATGTGTAGTGTGACCTCAGGGTAAGTAAAAAGCAGCAAGATATACCTGTTATCTTGTATGTTTATGAAACCAAAAACCTACCATCATGCAAAACAATTACAGGTTTCCGTCTTACACTCATTTGCCCCGGGTACACATACTCTCGTCTCCCTTGTCGGAGATATATGTATATATTTTTTGTGGAGTGTTAGCCGGGTAATATTTTGTGAAGGGATTCCGGGCAATCAGCTGGACTTGAGTCCGGTAAGTACAATGACTGCACTCTAAATGAAGGGTTTGGGATATGTTGTTTAAAGTGACATCTTAACTATCGTATCGGCTTCCCTCTGTTAAGACAGTGAAAGTGTTTCTTTTCTCCCGGCCTCGGTGGGAGACGGCCAGCGTGTTACATACATACATATATATATATATATATATATATATATATATATATATATATATATATATATATATATATATATATATATATATATATATATATATATATATATATATATATATATATATATATATATATATATATATATATATATATATGCAAAACAACCACTGTGAAAGAGTAGTGAAATTCCAAGCGCTTTCGTGACTACTCACATTGTGTAGGAACTATGAAAGTAATACATCAAAGGAAGGCAATAAAAGGGCTTAGACCACACCTCACAGTCAACTCCCACAACAAAGAAACACCTGACGCGAGACAATACCGGACTCATAAGAAAAGAGGAACACTGCAGTAGGTCCGCTGGTCCAACTAGACAGGTCCTCACGACAACCCACCAACAAATCATTCTACCCAAGAAATAAGGTTTATTATTTGTCCAATGTATTATTAAACTCTAACCAAATTTTATTAATTATAAATGAATCTAATTTATACAAACCTAAGGAAATATTCATATTATTTTCAAAACTGTTTTTTATGAAACAAGATTCAATTATATTCCTGTCAACCATGGACTTGCTTGATACAACTTTCTCAACTTTTTGAAAATCAGTTGGATAGTTAAAGTCTTTCACATGAATAAATAGAGCATTGGAATCTTGTCCAGTTCTAATGCTATATTTATGTTGTTTTAATATATATATATATATATATATATATATATATATATATATATATATATATATATATATATATATATATATATATATATATATATATAAATATATATATATATATATATATATATATATATATATATATATATATATATGTATATACATATATATATATATATATATATATATATATATATATATATATATATATATATATATATATATATATATATATATATATATATATAGTTCCTTGATAATGTGAGTAGTCCATAATGCGCTTGAAATTTCTCTATTCTTTCACAGTGGTTGTTTTGCATATACATATATATATATATATATATATATATATATATATATATATATATATATATATATATATATATATATATATATATATATATATATATATATATATATATATATATATATATATATATATATATATATATATATATATATATATATATATATATATATAAAGAAAGAGAGAGAGAGAAACATTTTGCATGGAAGGAAAATCAAATTTACGAAAGGTAAAAGGAAAATAAACGGGAATTTAACAAGGAAAAATATCCCATTTCTACCTTTCAGCCTCTCTCTCTAGCAGGAGAAAGCAGGCGTATAAAACTGTCACATACATTCCCTGTTATACCCAGAAACTGCAACTTTAAAAGTGGAAAACACGCCTCACTAATGTCTGCTTCGTTGGGGGCAGCTCCTAGTGGAGCAACACTTGTAAAAACCCCGAGACTCGGCGTCTCCACCTCCTTGAGTCAACGGCCTCTTCCGCAGACCCCGGGGACCTCAATGGTTCTTCCTGTGGGGACTACTTGGTCTTCAGTGGTTCTTTTTGGTGGGATCAGTTTCCTGTTTGACTACTTGTTTGGCTACTTGAACGTCAGTGCTCTTACTGCGTGACGAATATGATCTCAAACATCTTTCCTCGGGGATCTGTCTGGTCTCAGTGCTCCTTCTTGTGTTACTCCTTATTTCGTGTCAGTGGTTCCAACAGTGCCAGTGTTGTATAGTGACCCAAAACCTCTGTTCTTCCATCCCTTAGTGGTTGACTGAAGCTAAAGTAGCTACTGATATCCTTCTGAGGGTTTACCAACACAGACTAATGTTTAATTGAATTTTGTATAAAATCCATGGCTAATTTTGTTCTCACAAAGTATTTCGCCTATAGAAAAATATAGCCACAAATTGAGGGTGTTTGTTCGCTGAATCTATAATGCAGAATCGAGTACCCGCTCACTGTTGCTGTTCTTATAACGAAGCTGAAGGTTAACCGCGCACTGCTGGTGTTTTCTAATTATAACTATGATATTGAATAGTCCCACAATGTAACTATTACACAGAATAGTGAAGCAACACACTTCTGGTGTTCCCGCAATGTAACTATCATGAAGAATCATGCAGAGAGACACTGCAGGTGTTGCCAAATTGCAACAAAACCTTTCAGAAGAGTACAACAATACAATATAGAAGAACTGATAATCTCAAAAACAGAGTACATAAACAAATGCTTTAAAAACAAATTCTTACATCAGTAGTCCACACTGGGTGTAGAAAAGAGGAAATATGGCATGAAGTGGAAATAAATTAGGAGAGGGGAAGCAAGGGAAAGGAAAGGGAGTGAAATTAAGAGTAAAACCCACAGGGTGGGCGATCAGAATACATAAGAGGAAGTGAATAAACTGATTTGGAAAGATGGCATTTATTAAGGAAATATATATATATATATATATATATATATATATATATATATATATATATATATATATATATATATATATATATATATATATGTATATATATATATGTACTATATATATATATATATATATATATATATATATATATATATATATATATATATATATATATATATATTTTTTTTTTTTTTTTTTTTTTTTTTTTTTCAACAAGTCGGCCGTCTCCCACCGAGGCAGGGTGACCCAAAAAAGAAAGAAAATCCCCAAAAAGAAAATACTTTCATCATCATTCAACACTTTCACCACACTCGCACATTATCACTGTTTTTGCAGAGGTGCTCAGAATACAACAGTCTAGAAGCATAAACATATAAAGATACACAACATATCCCTCCAAACTGCCAATATCCCAAACCCCTCCTTTAAAGTGCAGGCATTGTACTTCCCATTTCCAGGACTCAAGTCCGACTATATGAAAATAACCGGTTTCCCTGAATCCCTTCACTAAATATTACCCTGCTCACACTCCAACAGATCGTCAGGTCCCAAGTACCATTCGTCTCCATTCACTCCTATCTAACACGCTCACGCACGCTTGCTGGAAGTCCAAGCCCCTTACCCACAAAACCTCCTTTACCCCCTCTCTCCAACCCTTTCGAGGACGACCCCTACCCCGCCTTCCTTCCCCTATAGATTTATATGCTTTCCATGTCATTCTACTGTGATCCATTCTCTCTAAATGACCAAACCACCTCAACAACCCCTCTTCTGCCCTCTGACTAATACTTTTATTAACTCCACACCTTCTCCTAATTTCCACACTCCGAATTTTCTGCATAATATTTACACCACACATTGCCCTTAAACAGGACATCTCCGCTGCCTCCAACCGTCTCCTCGCTGCTGCATTTACCACCCAAGCTTCACACCCATATAAGAGTGTTGGTACTACTATACTTTCATACATTCCCTTCTTTGCCTCCATAGATAACGTTTTTTGACTCCACATATACCTCAACGCACCACTCACCTTTTTTCCCTCATCAATTCTATGATTAACCTCATCCTTCATAAATCCATCCGCCGACACGTCAACTCCCAAGTATCTGAAAACATTCACTTCTTCCATACTCCTCCTCCCCAATTTGATATCCAATTTTTCTTTATCTAAATCATTTGACACCCTCATCACCTTACTCTTTTCTATGTTCACTTTCAACTTTCTACCTTTACACACATTCCCAAACTCATCCACTAACCTTTGCAATTTTTCTTTAGAATCTCCCATAAGCACAGTATCATCAGCAAAAAGTAACTGTGTCAATTCCCATTTTGAATTTGATTCCCCATAATTTAATCCCACCCCTCTCCCAAACACCCTAGCATTTACTTCCTTTACAACCCCATCTATAAATATATTAAACAACCATGGTGACATTACACATCCCTGTCTAAGACCTACTTTTACCGGGAAGTAGTCTCCCTCTCTTCTACACACCCTAACCTGAGCCTCACTATCCTCATAAAAACTCTTTACAGCATTTAATAACT
Organism: Cherax quadricarinatus; assembly: GCF_038502225.1. Lineage (NCBI taxonomy): Eukaryota > Metazoa > Arthropoda > Malacostraca > Decapoda > Parastacidae > Cherax > Cherax quadricarinatus. The sequence continues at coordinate 1,558,980 of NC_091360.1, read as the reverse complement.
TACCACCTATTCCATATACTTGCAACATCTGCCACATTGCTCCTCTATCCACTCTATCATATGCCTTTTCTAAATCCATAAATGCAATAAAAACTTCCCTATCTTTATCTAAATACTGTTCACATATATGCTTCAATGTAAACACCTGATCTACACATCCCCTACCCACTCTAAAACCTCCTTGCTCATCCGCAATCCTACATTCTGTCTTACCTCTAATTCTTTCAATTATAACCCTACCGTACACTTTTCCTGGTATACTCAGTAAGCTTATTCCTCTATAATTTTTACAGTCTCTTTTGTCCCCTTTCCCTTTATATAAAGGGACTATACATGCTCTCTGCCAATCCCTAGGTACCTTCCCCTCTTTCATACATTTATTAAACAAAAGTACCAACCACTCCAACACTATATCCCCCCCTGCTTTTAACATTTCTGTCATGATCCCATCAGTTCCAGCTGCTTTACCCCCTTTCATTTTACGTAATGCCTCACGTACCTCCCCCACACTTACATTCTGCTCTTCTTCACTCCTAAAAGATGGTATACCTCCCTGACCAGTGCATGAAATTACTGCCTCTGTTTCTTCCTTAACATTTAAAAGTTCCTCAAAATATTCTCGCCATCTACCCAATACCTCCATCTCCCCATCTACTAACTCCCCTACTCTGTTTTTAACTGACAAATCCATATTTTCCCTAGGCTTTCTTAACTTGTTTAACTCACTCCAAAATTTTTTCTTATTTTCATTAAAATTTCTTGACAGTGCCTCTCCCACTCTATCATCTGCTCTCCTTTTGCACTCTCTCACCACTCTCTTTACCTTTCTTTTACTCTCCATATACTCTGCTCTTCTTATAACACTTCTGCTTTGTAAAAACCTCTCATAAGCTACCTTTTTCTCTTTTATCACACCCTTTACTTCATCATTCCACCAATCACTCCTCTTTCCTCCTGCCCCCACCCTCCTATAACCACAAACTTCTGCCCCACATTCTAATACTGCATTTTTAAAACTATTCCAACTCTCTTCAACCCCCCCACTACTCATCTTTGCACTAGCCCACCTTTCTGCCAATAGTCGCTTATATCTCACCCGAACTTCCTCCTCCCTTAGTTTATACACTTTCACTTCCCTCTTACTTGTTGTTGCCACCTTCCTCTTTTCCCATCTACCTCTTACTCTAACTGTAGCTACAACTAAATAATGATCCGATATATCAGTTGCCCCTCTATAAACATGTACATCCTGGAGCCTACCCATCAACCTTTTATCCACCAATACATAATCTAATAAACTACTTTCATTACGTGCTACATCATACCTTGTATATTTATTTATCCTCTTTTTCATAAAATATGTATTACTTATTACCAAATTTCTTTCTACACATAGCTCAATTAAAGGCTCCCCATTTACATTTACCCCTGGCACCCCAAATTTACCTACTACTCCCTCCATAACATTTTTACCCACTTTAGCATTAAAATCCCCAACCACCATTACTCTCACACTTGATTCAAAACTCCCCACGCATTCACTCAACATTTCCCAAAATCTCTCTCTCTCCTCTACACTTCTCTCTTCTCCAGGTGCATACACGCTTATTATAACCCACTTTTCACATCCAATCTTTATTTTACTCCACATAATCCTTGAATTAATACATTTATAGTCCCTCTTTTCCTGCCATAGCTTATCCTTCAACATTATTGCTACTCCTTCTTTAGCTCTAACTCTATTTGAAACCCCTGACCTAATCCCATTTATTCCTCTCCACTGAAACTCTCCCACCCCCTTCAGCTTTGTTTCACTTAAAGCCAGGACATCCAGCTTCTTCTCATTCATAACATCCACAATCATCTCTTTCTTATCATCTGCACAACATCCACGCACATTCAGACTTCCCACTTTGACAATTTTCTTCTTCTTATTCTTTTTAGTAATCTTTACAGGAAAAGGGGTTACTAGCCCATTGTTCCCGGCATTTTAGTTGACTTTTACAACACGCATGGCTTACGGAGGAAAGATTCTTATTCCACTTCCCCATGGATATAAAAGGAAAATTAATAAGACCAAGAACTATTAAGATAAAATCAAAGAAAACTCAGATGAGTGTGTATAAATAAATGTGTACATGTATGTGTAGTGTGACCTAAGTGTAAGTAGAAGTAGCAAGACATGCCTGTAATCTTGCATATTTATGAGACAGACAAAAGACATCAGCAATCCTACCATCATGTAAAACAATCACAGGCTTCGTTTTACACTCACTTGGCAGGACGGTAGTACCTCCCTGGGTGGTTGCTGTCTACCAACCTACTACCTATATATATATATATATATATATATATATATATATATATATATATATACGTTCTTCCATTTCTATGCTGAAAAAGAGTTGTAAATGAAAAGGAATCGTATCACTTTTTTTCTTGTATTTATGACAAAATGAATGTCACGAATGTTGATTGAAGATAATACCAGATATGAATCTGTTTTCTTTTTAACGTTTTCTTGCTGAGGGATTATTATTCTATATAGACATGTTTCATTGCGACTGAAACTGGGTTTTGCTTTTCTATCGTGTGTTTTGAATAGGTTTATCTTGTTCTCGGTTTTTCCTCACTCTGTTTTTCCATCATTTTGTTTTTCTAGTCATTTTCACTTCCTGTATATTTCATATGTTTTCTAGATTTCTGTTTTCTTTTACATATATTCTGTTTACGTTTCTGCTCTCTCTCTCTCTCTCTCTCTCTCTCTCTCTCTCTCTCTCTCTCTCTCTCTCTCTCTCTCTCTCTCTCTCTCTCTCTCGTTCTCTCTCTCTCTCTCTCTCTCTCTCTAAGAAAGACAGAGGCTGTTCACCTTGAGCGGACATTCTAAATGGGTTACTAAACTCTTTCAATCAGAGAACCCACTAAACAGTTTAGTGAACAGTGTCAATCACAAAAATCATTAAACATTTCACTGTGTCAGTCAGGAAACCCACTAAACAGTTTACGGAACTGTGTCAGTCACACAAAACACTGAACCACAGACAACGTTGTTTATACATCAACTACTGAATCAGGAGTGAGAAATGAATATCTTCTTTATCCTTGGTTAATTG
>NC_091360.1:1535867-1548367 GCF_038502225.1 Cherax quadricarinatus | reverse complement strand
ACATATAATCAGGAACCCCAGAATTCACATCAGTTCTGTATGACCTTAAAGGTGCGCCTCACCCTCAGGTGAGTCACCTTGACTGTTCTCTCAGGTGACTGGAGGAGAGAACACACACACACACACACACACACACACACACACACACACACACACACACACACAGGCACACGCACATACACAAGTCATGTCTGTACTCTCTGACAACCACAGTCCTATGTGACTATAAATATCCAGGAAGTGTAAAATATTTCTTTCCTGTGTTAATTGGATGGTTGCTGCACCTGACACTCTTTGTGCAGATGGGAAAAACGTGAATAAAAAAGGAAAATTGTAAGTAGTTCTGAATGACTCATACGGGCTTAGAGCTTCAATAATGATAATATCAATAGTAAAAATATCTTATGAAATATATCTATACTGCTAGGTCAAAGGATAGATCATTATATGTCACGTTATTTGCACACACAAACAAGAAACAAACAAGAAACAAACAAGAAACAAACAAGAAACAAACAAGAAACAAACAAGAAACAAACAAGAAACAAGCAAGAAACAAACAAGAAACAAACAAGAAACAAACAAGAAACAAACAAGAAACAAACAAGAAACAAGCAAGAAACAAACAAGAAACAAACAAGAAACAAGCAAGAAACAAACAAGAAACAAACAAGAAACAAACAAGAAACAAACAAGAAACAAACAAGAAACAAACAAGAAACAAACAAGAAACAAACAAGAAACAAACAAGAAACAAACAAGAAACAAGCAAGAAACAAACAATAAACAAACAAGAAACAAACAAGAAACAAACAAGAAACAAACAAGAAACAAGCAAGAAACAAACAAGAAACAAGCAAGAAACAAATAAGAAACAAACAAGAAACAAGCAAGAAACAAACAAGAAACAAACAAGAAACAAGCAAGAAACAAACAAGAAACAAACAAGAAACAAACAAGAAACAAGCAAGAAACAAACAAGAAACAAGCAAGAAACAAACAAGAAACAAACAAGAAACAAGCAAAAAACAAACAAGAAACAAGCAAGAAACAAACAAGAAACAAGCAAGAAACAAACAAGAAACAAACAAGAAACAAGCAAGAAACAAACAAGAAACAAACAAGAAACAAGCAAGAAACAAACAAGAAACAAGCAAGAAACAAACAAGAAACAAACAAGAAACAAGCAATATGGTGTTCTGAAAGAAGTGATTAAAAAACACTGTATGAATGTTTTTTTATCAAGACATTAATTCTTCATACAGTACAACCGGAAAAAAGGGGATTTATTTTACTGTATTCTGCCAGATTCGTTAAAGTCTACCAATTAAGTGGTGGCATAAAACTGGAATATATTTAGAATATATTTCCGTGTAATTGTGGAACGACACGAAAACGCTGTCAGATACCCTCGTGTGTTTATTTATTCCTGAGTAAATTGTTTTCTCACAATTTTTTTTAATGCTGGAGATTATGTAATGGGTCGTCCCCCCCTACACACACACATACACACGTAGTTTTATTTAAGTCTTGAAAATACGACACAAATACCACTCAGCTCATAGGAGTCATTGATAAGTTAGTCAAAAATATGACTCGAAATTCCGGTATGGAACTCCGTAGCAAGAAAGGCAATACTAATGCAACCCTTAGAAAAATGTAACGGATTGCTTGCCTATGCTGGAAGACGAAATAACGTATAAATTTATACGAAACGATATTTAATGTTTATTCTCACTGATCATTTCTCATCTGCGGACACTTCTAGCTCCCATACACTTCTCTTATGAGTAAAAGTCTTGACATCCCAGTTTCCCTTAATCTCCCCTTACGTCTGATACTGTCTGTTATGCTATATTATATCACCATTCACTATATTGTTTCCCCACTCACATCTCTCTTATTCTACCCCTTTCCCTCGTTTTATCCCAACCACTTTTCTTACCACTCCTTTTATCCACAAACTTTCTCTCCCGACCACTTCTTTCCTCACCTTCTTTCTCTCCCACCACTTCTCTCCTCACCCTCTTTCTTTCCCTACTATTATTATCCTCCTCTTTTTCTCCTCACATCTTTCAGCTCCACTGCTTCTTTTCCCCTGCATCTTTCTCCACAAATTCCTTATTTTATCCAATAAAATTCCTCCCTTGAGAACAACAATATTTTTGTGTCTCAGGTATTCCTCGACAATTGAATTACAAGTGAAGAAGAGTGTTTATGTTTCCAACAACAAGAACTTAGTTATTTGTTTCTTCTTATCTCTACCTGACGTTGTCAGACATCAATGTTTGTAACGTTGTTAGTTATCAGTGAATGTAACGTTGTTAGTCATCAACGAATGTAACGTTGTTAGTCATCAGTGAATGTAACGTTGTTAGTCATCAACGAATGTAACGTTGTTAGTCATCAGTGAATGTAACGTTGTTAGTAACAGTGAATGTATCGTTGTTAGTCATCAGTGAATGTAACGTTGTAAGTCATCAATGAATGTAACGTTGTTAGTAACAGTGAATGTAACGTTGTTAGCCATCAGTGAATGTAACGTTGTTAGTCAACAGTGAATGTAACGTTGTTAGTCATCAATGAATGTAACGTTGTTAGTCAACAGTGAATGTAACGTTGTTAGTCATCACTGAATGTAACGATGTTAGTCAACAGTGAATGTAACGTTGTTAGTCAACAGTGAATGTAACGTTGTTAGTCAACAGTGAACATAACGTTGTTAGTCATGACTGTAGACAACGTTGTTAATCTACTACTACTATTACTAATAATAATAATAATATTATTAATACCATTACTACTACTGTTGCTACAACTACTATTACTACTACTAGTATTACTACTACTAATACTACTACTACTATTACCACTACTACAATTACTACTACTTCTACCATTACTATTCACCATTAAGTTTACTTCAGAATTAAAGATAAATTACGTCTTGGGAAGGTTAAAAGACGTCATCATCAAAATATTTTATGGTTTACTCTCTTCATTAAGATTAAACGAGGAACAACGTAATGTGAGGAGGCAAGAGAGAGTATATTATATTTTACACACACACACACACACACACACAGGACAGAAGGTGGAGAACTCACAAGAAATGATCAGGAGATATGTGAGGAGCTGAACAGGAGATTTAAGGAAGTTTTTACAGTAGAGACAGGAAGGGCTGTGGGAAGACAGAACAGAAGGGAACATCAAGAGGGAATATACCAACAAGTGTTGGATGACATACGAACAACTGAAGAGGAGGTGAAGAAGCTCTTAAGTGACCTTGACACCTCAAAGGCGATGGGACCGGACAACATCTCCCCATGGGTCCTTAGAGAAGGAGCAGAGATGCTGTGTGTGCCTCTAACCACAATCTTCAACACATCCCTTGAAACTGGGCAACTACCTGAGAAATGGAAGACAGCTAATGTAGTCCCCATATTTAAGAAAGGAAACAGAAACGAGGCACTAAACTACAGACCTGTGTCTCTGACATGTATTGTGTGCAAAGTCATGGAGAAGATTATCAGGAGGAGAGTGGTCGAACACCTGGAAAGGAACAAGATTATAAATGAAAACCAGCATGGGTTCATGGAAGGCAAATCTTGTATCACAAACCTCCTGGAGTTTTATGACAAGGTAACAGAAGTAAGACACGAGAGAGAGGGTTGGGTAGATTGCGTTTTCCTAGACTGCAGGAAGGCCTTTGACACAGTTCCCCACAAGAGATTAGTGCAGAAGCTGGAGGATCAGGCACACGTAAAAGGAAGGGCACTGCAATGGATAAGGGAATACCTGACAGGGAGGCAGCAACGAGTCATGGTACGTGAAGAGGTATCACAGTGGGCGCCTGTTACGAGCGGGGTCCCACAGGGGTCAGTTCTAGGACCAGTGCTATTTTTGATATATGTGAACGACATGATGGAAGGAATAGACTCTGAAGTGTCCCTGTTCGCAGATGACGTGAAGTTGATGAGAAGAATTAAATCGGACGAGGATGAGGCAGGACTGCAAAGAGACCTGGAGAGGCTGGACATGTGGTCCAGTAACTGGCTTCTCGAATTCAATCCAGCCAAATGCAAAGTCATGAAGATTGGGGAGGGGCAAAGAAGACCGCAGACAGAGTATAGGCTAGGTGGACAAAGACTACAGACCTCACTCAGGGAGAAAGACATTGGGGTGACCATAACACCGAGCACATCACCGGAGGCACACATCAACCAAATAACCGCTGCAGCATACGGGTGCCTGGCAAACCTGAGAATAGCGTTCCGATACCTTAATAAGGAATCGTTCAAGACACTGTACACTGTGTATGTTAGGCCCATACTGGAGTATGCAGCACCAGTCTGGAACCCACACCTGGTCAAGCACGTCAAGAAGTTAGAGAAAGTACAAAGGTTTGCAACAAGGCTAGTCCCAGAGCTCAAGGGAATGCCGTACGAGGAAAGGTTAAGGGAAATCGGACTGACGACACTGGAGGACAGAAGGGTCAGGGGAGACATGATAACGACATACAAGATACTGCGGGGAATAGACAAGGTGGACAGAGATAGGATATTCCAGAGAGGGGACACAGGGACAAGGGGTCACAACTGGAAGCTGAAGACTCAGACGAGTCACAGGGACGTTAGGAAGTATTTCTTCAGTCAAAGAGTTGTCAGCAAGTGGAATAGCCTAGCAAGTGAAGTAGTGGAGGCAGGAACCATACATAGTTTTAAGAAGAGGTATGACAAAGCTCAGGAAGCAGAGATTGAGAGGATCCAGTAGCGATCAGTGAAGAGGCGGGGCCAGGAGCTGAGTCTCGACCCCTGCAACCACAATTAGGTGAGTACAATTAGGTGAGTACACACACACACACACACACACACACACACATGGGGCAGGGAGAGAGAGGACCTAGTAGCAATCAGCGAAGAGGCGGGGCCAGGAGCTGTGACTCGACCCCTGCAACCACAAATAGGTGAGTACAAATAGGTGAGTACACACACACACACACACACACACACACCAAGCATGTAAAGAAACTAGAGAAAGTGCAAAGGTTTGCAACAAGACTAGTCCCAGAGTTAAGAGGTATGTCCTATGAGGAGAGGTTAAGGGAAATCAACCTGACGACACTGGAGGACAGGAGAGATAGGGGGGACATGATAACGACTTACAAAATACTGAGAGGAATTGACAAGGTGGACAAAGACAGGATGTTCCAGAGACTGGACACAGCAACACGGGGAAACAGTTGGAAGCTGAAGATACAGATGAATCACAGGGATGTTAGGAAGTATTTCTTCAGTCACAGAATAGTCAGGAAGTGGAATAGTTTGCGAAGCGACGTAGTGGAGGCAGGATCCATACATAACTTTAAGCAGAGGTATGATAAAACTCACGGTTCAGGGAGTGACCCAATAGCGACCAGTGAAGAGGAGGGGCCAGGAGCTTGGACTCGACCCCTGCAACCTCAACTAGGTGAGTACACACACACACATACACACACACACACGCAAGCACGCACACGCACACACGCACCATTTAATTATCCCTAATCACTAAAACACCACAAACAGAGCAAAGGATCAAATTTGCTTTTCAATTTTCCATGGCATCTGTGTGTGTGATTCCAACTCCCAGGTTTGGATTACCTTAATTGAGGACACTGTTCCAATAAGCATTAAATGTGATTAGGATTGTTGTGCGAACGTTCTGTTGTATGTGCTCTAATGCTGATTATCAACTGATTGTTTCTGATAGGTGCAGGCGTTTTTCATGGGACTGTTTCAGTAGGTGAAGGTATTTGCTAGGGAACGTTTCTGAAAGCTAAAGGTTTGTGTTAGATGAGTGTCTGTATTATATAAATAGCTAATGGAAGCTCACTTGGTGTTTCCACAAGCCAGTCAGTCAAGGATTTCTTTTGAAAGTCCCTGAACGCTCGTAGTTGAGTGGGTAAATTAGCAGGTCTCGTGAGAGAGGTATCAACAGCAATTTCCAGTTCTGTTTACACTGGTTCCTTCCTCTCATGACCCTCTAAAGTCTAAACCCTCACGCCATAAGCAGGAGTGAAGTAAATAAAAGACGTTGAAGCTAGTTTTTATTTTGAGAACGTTTCGCCCTGTAGGGGATGGCTTTTATAAAAAAAATAATAGATGTAACAGTGCTGCTACAAAAAAAATAATGTCCATTCCTTTTCCACACAGAATGGCTATAAGAACGTGCGGAGACTAGAAGAACGTTGTGTTAGCGTGGTGGCGCCCTCTAGAACGTATGAGTGTCACCGATAACAAGACCAATGAACACAAGAGACCACATAGGTAAGATGGTTTCCTGTACTCTGCTTCCATCACATAGGTGTCTGCTCTTAGCGTGTGACTGTTGCGGTTCAAAGGAGTAATGCTTTGTTTATCTTAGACACGCGTCCCAACTCTGAGGAGATGGATGAAATATAACTATTCTCAAAAAATCTTAATTTTTGCCATACATTTGTCTAATTGATGAACAAACTAATTTCCTGTTCTCTAGTTTCACCCCATAGAATTTCTCTTATTAACAATTCACTTCACGATCGTTTGAATTATCAGTTTCTAGGTGAGATCCTTATCATCGCCCGCAGACGGATGATCGCTGGAGATTTGCTAGATAAATTCACCCAAGTAGAATCGTTCATCCAATTTATCATAAAAGAAGAAGCAGAAAAAAAAGTGTTCCCTTGATGTTTTAATGAAAAAAGTTCGATTACAAACGAAAGCTCCAGATTTTTCGTAAACCCACCTACTTCATTTCTATTCGCACTAAAACACACGAAAATACATACATGGAGAATATGCAGTCCAGAATACGTGGGAAATGTGTTTTATTAGTCAGGTTTTCAACGAATTGCAATTTCCTTCTCATTTCCTTATGTAGCGAGGTAGAAGAGCTTTTCTTGTGATCAACACACCCAGAATAGAGGATAATCTTATATCTGCATCAGTCTCCCTAACAACAGCGTAGCTGAGGACGTTACCAAAGATTTCTTACCATGTAACATCACAGGAGTACATGAGAAAGACAGAAAGGACTTAGAAATCCACACCTAGGCTATCTGCTAAGAGCTATCTCTTTCTGTCTAGAGTAAAAACTAGAGGAGCAACAGCCAATACTACAACCATTAAAGATTCAACCAGGACCAGTCCATTAATTCTCGATAATAGAGACGCCGGCGCTTACATTATCCCTCGAGGAGACAGCCAAAAGATTGACTTACAAGAAACATCAAGAAATTGAAATACATATATCGAAGAGCGTAAATATATTTGCACTACCAGCAACATGAACAATGCTTAAGTCACTTATCCTAACTCTCTCAATCATTTCACAAATTGATAAAACAAACAGTGTGGGGAAGTGTTTAGAATTATCTCTCACACCAGTCACGGACACAATCACTCCTAACAACAACAGCTCCAATTTCTCAGGGATATTAGCAAGACTCATCTTAAGACCCCACAACACTTCTCTCACTAAATATATAGCATCTTATTTATATTGTTAAACTACCTTAAAACTCAGTTATCCTAATTTTCATGACCTGCTGTTTCACCTCAATATTTTTCTGCTTTTAATATACGTGCCTGTCCTGGGTTATGTACACTGAGGCTTGATGCAGCTGACAAGAGTAAAACTCAGCCTGAACAAAATATCCATGCCTTGAAAATGTGTTAATTTACCTAAATTTAACTAGGTTATAATTACTAGACAATTCTTTAGTATGGTATAAGTACCCAGGGAACATGACCTGTAGATTAACTTGAAAAAAATAACATCTTGCTGACAGGAACGAAGATGAAGATACAATTTGCAATCATTTAATGGGTTATTTATCGAGTCATTCAAATGCTACAGTTAAGATATATATATTATATTTTAGGTAAAGTAGAGCAGCAAAGGTAAAGCTTTTCCTGGATGTTGATCACCAGAGTTGGACTCATTAAATGTAAATAAGACAGAGTATGTGGTTTACGGCATTGAATTAAGACGTTCCGTCCAACAAGAAATTTATCGGGTCTCCGAGAATTAATAAACTTATTGGCGGACGAAACGACTTCTCAGTACAATACCATAAATCATATATTATGTCTTTCTTCAAAAACTTGTCGGTATAATCTACCACTGATATATACATGGAATCTCTATAGAGTGATAATCATAGCTGGGAGGAGTAATGCATCAGTTGTATTGATCAGGTCTTAGTTTGAAATATTGTCTAGTTAAAGTTGAAGAAATTTAGCAATAATATTCCAACCATCACTTGAAAAGCCATGAGACACATCCTCAGACAGAAACATAACAGTTAGAATAACACCAGTTCTAGCATCTACACTGTTCCCTGTCCATGATGCGATAGAAGGCACATAGGAGACACCTAAAGTAATTTAAAGATCAATTTTGAAATATCCTTGCCAACTTATCAACAAGAGAAATGCCTATGTCCTGCCAAACTCATCAGGGAGTAGGACCAGAAAATATATTTAGAAGCAGTAGTCATTAGTACATAAAACACTATGAAATATAACTATGGTGCTTTCGGCTTAGCCAAAAAGTAAGACTATATCGTGTTAAATGGGTAGTTACTTATGCGTGATTAGGCGACTTTCCAAACTTAGCATTGGCCAGCAGACCCACGAGAAACCTCACCTTTAACAACCTATTATAACTAGTATGGAATACTGACAAGCTTATACGTAATATCCATGTACGACACTGGTTATGTTTATTGCCGAAACATTTCACCCGCGCAGCAGGCTTCTTCGGTGTTGCACTAACCTACTTCCACCTTACCTTGAACTATAATGACCCTACTACATCTACCAATGAACGTATTATATACAATTTAAAAAAAATAGCTGCATTTATCACACTGAGACGAACAATGAAACATATTTATTGTTTATTTCGACGTTGAAGCATTTCTGACATATCTGCTACAGTAAACTACAACTACATGTTATAAAGCACTCGGGATCCTAATGAGGGTTTGGGGGTGTTGGTCCCGCAGGCAGAGCAGCACGGGGAGCAGAAGGTCCGCCCTGGCAAGAAAACTTAGCCGTGGCTCCGTGCAAGACTCGTCCCATGCCTCGGTCGATGCTCACTCCCAACACTCAAACAACCCAGCAAAGGTGAGTCTTAAAACGGTGAGTCTTACTCCCTATGTCTACTGATAAGTCCTGCGCCCTATACCTGCTGGTAGGGTGTGACCTACGCCCTATACCTGTTGATAGGGTGTGACCTACGCCCTATATCTGTTGATAGGGTGTGATCTAAGCCCTATACCTGTTGATAGGGTGTGACCTACGCCCTATACCTGTTGATAGGGTGTGACCTACGCCCTATATCTGTTGATAGGGTGTGATCTAAGCCCTATACCTGCTGATAGGGTGTGACCTACGCCCTATACCTGTTTCCAAAAGGGAGAAAGCTTAACCATCAGCTAGTCTTTTCAACAGATCACTGCAAACAGTTATCGCAGCAGATGATGTGTACCAAAAGGCAAATCTGATACTCATTTATAAGCCTGAGGTAGAATCTTAGTTATATTCTACATCCAAGGTGAATCCTGTACCTTATACTTACTTCCAATGTGAGTCATGCACCTTATACCTACTTTCAAGGTGAGTCATGTACCTTATACCTACTGCCAAGATGAGTCCTACACCTTAAACTATGTTTCTCACTTTTTAATTATAATAATGAATATAAATTATAATTATAAATATATATTAGTAGCATAACTTCAAGGTGTAAATTTAAGATACAGCTTAAAGAAATAACTTCAGAGAATAACTTCAAGGTATTTATATATATATCTTCAATACATAACTTCAAAATATAGCCTCAAGGTTTATATGGAATACAATTATAATATATTATGTCAAGCTATAACTTCAGGGTATAACTTCAAGGTATAACTTCAAAATAAAACTTCAATATATAATATCAAGATATAACCTTGAAGGCATAACTTCAAGGTATAACTTCAAAATAAAACTTCAATATATAATATCAAGATATAACCTTGAAGGCATAACTTCAAGGTATGACTTCAAAATATAACTTCGAAATACAACTTCAAAGTATTCGTTGTATTTCTAGAAGAGTTTTTTCCTAAACTATGCTTAAAAAAAAAAAAATTCCTCTGAAACCAGGGTGCAAGTGGCTGTGTTCGTGAGTATTTCTGTGGCGTTTGTGAGCATTCAGAGGTGTTTGCTTTCATGTGTTTGCCTGTTTTTATTTACTAATTGCTATGTTTGTCTGTATTTGTAGGCGTTTGCTCTGTTTTTATGTTCTTGTGTTTCAACTTTTTTGGGTTATCCTAGGTTCTCTACACACATGCTGCTATGTATGATAATTCTATGTAACTGTATTTGTGTATACCTGAATAAACTTACTTACTTACTTACTTACTTACTTACACCTCACTTTAAATTTCTCACCCCTCACCTAACATCATTTCCCTCACCTAACTTCAGTTCCCTCAGCTAACTTCAGTTCCCTCACCTCTCCCCTTATCCCACCTCACCATTTAAAACATACCTCAAATGGTTCATTGCTACGCAGAAATGTGGGATAGCTGGTGGCTAGAGCCTTGTCTAAGGGCAAAGGTAAAAGTTACACATATCTCAGGCATAAACAGGCCACCCAGGGCTACCCCAGTCAAAACAGAAAGCGCTAAACCAGTATTTGTTACTTCAATGGGCTGGTTAACAGAGGGTTAGGCAAAAATCCTAGTTATGAAAATATATCTATTGATTCAATATAACACTATATACACAATCTAGAAAACACTTTCATGTATCTACTATCCTAAATGCGCACATAGCGGGCACAAGAAACAGGCGGCTGGCGGTCCAGTAACCATAACACTGCCTAGTCAGCACCAGGCCGACTCTACTCTACTCCACTCCCAACCTCATTTCTTATTTCCTCACTCATCCCACAGCAACCTGACCATGTCAGAGCCTAGGTGGGCATACAGGTAAGCCATAGAAGAGCCTATGGCTTGGGTTAGCTAAACAAAAGGAGTATACAACTACAAACTTAGCTCAAATACACAGCATCTCCGACGCCAGCCTCCACACCATGCTGACTCCACGTGACTCCTCCCAGCCACATGCTGTATAATCCTCCGGGTTTAGCGCTTCCCTTTGATTATAATAATAATAATCCCAGCCACGCTTACTCCGCGTACCCAAACACACTTGGAAAATAACTACCTAGAAGGATTTCTTTATAATTACAGTTAGAGTACTTTACAGTGCCCCCAAATACAGATAATGAATTATATAATTATTCTTTACAATTATAACATTCATACTATTATGGCACACTTCTCCACTATATGTACATTACAATGTCATGCAGGACCCTGCATAACATTCATGCCCTCCCATGCTTCACTTAAACCATTACACATTACTGGTTCCATTTAAAACTCCCTACCATAAACGTTATTTATTTTTACCCCCATCTCCTTGTCAAAAAACTGAAGTCGAACGCACACGAACAATTACCCGAAGATAGTTTACTGGAATACCGTCAGGTGTTTATTATTACCAACTGATTCATTAACACTCAATAAATTACTACGAAAATGTAAACAAACGGTAATGGAATTGAAAAATTGATCCTCATTGTCTTAAAGACTATGGCGCGGCAGACGCTTAGTGTTCTCCTATAAATATAATAATCATGATAACGATAATAGTTACTACTACTACTACTACTACTACTACTACTACTACTACTACTACTACTACTACTTCTACTACTACTGCTGCTGCTACTACTGCTGCTACTACTACTACTACTACTACTGCTACTATTAATACTATTATTACTACTACTACTATTACTTCTATTACTACTACTACTGCTACTACTACTATTATTACCACTATTACAACTGTTATTACTACTACTACTACTATTACCACTACTATTCCACTCACACACCACCTACCACACCACTACTACACTACCACTACCACCACCACCACCACCACTGACCACACTAACACCACTACTCACCACCTCCACCACACACTACCACTACTACTACACCACCATTACTACCACTCACCTCACTACCACTACACTACTACCACTACTACCTACTTACCACCACTTATTTACTCCACCTACCACACTACTACACACCAACACCACTAATACACCACACTACACACCACCACCACCATTACCACTACCACCATACCACTACCACCACTACACCATACACTGCACTACCACCACACTACTACTACCACTCACCACCACTACACTACAACCACACACTGACACTACTACTACTACTACTACTACTACTACTACCACCACTACTACTACTACTACTACTACTACTACTACTACTACTACTACTACTACTACTACTACTACTACTACTACTACTACTACTACTACTATTACTACTACTATTAGCACTTTATTATAAAGGAAAGATAATCAAC
>NC_091360.1:1498367-1528367 GCF_038502225.1 Cherax quadricarinatus | reverse complement strand
GGTTGGTTGGTTGGTTGGTCGGTTGGTTGGTCGGTTGGTTGGTTGGTTGGTCGGTTGGTTGGTCGGTTGGTTGGTTGGTCGGTTGGTCGGTTGGTTGGTCGGTTGGTTGGTTGGTCGGTTGGTCGGTTGGTTGGTCGGTTGGTCGGTTGGTTGGTCGGTTGGTTGGTTGGTCGGTTGGTTGGTCGGTTGGTCGGTTGGTTGTTTGGTTGGTCGGTTGGTTGGTTGGTTGGTTGGTTGGTCGGTCGGTTGGTCGGTTGGTTGGTCGGTCGGTTGGTTGGTCGGTTGGTCGGTTGGTTGGTCGGTTGGTTGGCTGGTCGGTCGGTTGGTCGGTCGGTTGGTCGGTTGGTTGGTTGGTTGGTCGGTTGGTCGGTTGGTTGGCTGGTCGGTTGGTTGGCTGGTTGGTCGGTTGGTCGGTTGGTTGGCTGGTCGGTCGGTTGGTCGGTTGGCTGGTCGGTTGGTTGGGACTCTGGCAGGATAAAAGGAAAACAAATTAAATGTGTAAATTAGTCAAATGAAAGCAGATCTACAAAATAATTTATGTCAAGGAAAAATTAGTCCATTTCTCGTACCACAAGACAAGAAACATCGTGCCACAAGTTTTGTGCCTAATTTTTGTCCGTCATTATAACATGATGAAGCTCTACATAAAGCAAAATGATGCCTTAATCTATTATATATATATATATATATATATATATATATATATATATATATATATATATATATATATATATATATATATATATATATATGTGTATGTATGTATATATATGCAATAATCGCGAACAAGCGAAGAGATAGAAGATGCACTAAAACCACGGGGTAAGTTGAATGATAGCTCTAGGTCTTTCGTGTTGCAATCATCTCCTCATTAGGCGCTTGCAATGTAGCAGAAGTGAGTAAGAAGTCCAGGTAGATCCGTTCAGAGGAACGACTCTGACTAGAACGAGATGGTATCAAGCAGGCAAGTGTCAGGTGCCAGAAATTTGAAGGGTGGATTGTACCAGCCTCTGGAAACAGGAGGATTTTTTCCTTTTCGTTGCTTCCCCATTTTCTTTGTTTGAGATGGTATTTTCTTATAATGATAGATGGCAGATACCTTTGAAATCAGAATATCAAAGTCTTATAATGATACGATATGATGTCTGACGGCATATTGGTGATAGCTGTCATGTCACTAATGTTGTGGTCACTAGGTCATTACTAAATATTTAACGTTGATGGGCTTTTATATTCTTTCTCTTGATTCTGTTTCAATATCTTGCCTTCATCTTTCCGGCACTTGGCACTGGTCTGCCAAGTGCCATCTCATTCTAGCTGGAGTCGTTCCCTTGAACGGACCTACCTGGACTTCCTACTCACTTCTGTAATATTGCAAGCTCCTGATGAAGTGTTGACTGGAACACGAAGGTCCTATAGCTATCATTTTTGATCCGAGGAACTGGATTTATCTTGTTCTTCGTTGGATTTAACTGGACTGTCTCCCATTTTCAAGATACTGTATAAACAATAATATAATAATATTGATGATGAGGATAATAATTACAACAACAATAATAATAATAATAATAATAATAATAATAATAATAATAATAATAATAATAATAATAATAATAATAATAGCAATAATAATAATAATAATAATAATAATAATAATAATAATAGCAATAATAATAATAATAATAATAATAATAATAATAATAATAATAATAATAATAATAATAATAATAATAATAATAATAATAATAATAGCAATAATAATAATAATAATAATAATAATAATAATAATAATAATAATAATAATAATAATAATAATAATAGCAATAATAATAATAATAATAATAATAATAATAATAATAATAATAATAATAATAATAATAATAATAATAGCAATAATAATAATAATAATAATAATAATAATAATAATAATAATAATAGCAATAATAATAATAATAATAATAATAATAATAATAATAATAATAATAATAATAGCAATAATAATAATAATAATAATAATAATAATAATAATAATAATAATAATAATAATAATAATAGCAATAATAATAATAATAATAATAATAATAATAATAATAATAATAATAATAATAATAATAATAATAATAATAGCAATAATAATAATAATAATAATAATAATAATAATAATAATAATAGCAATAATAATAATAATAATAATAATAATAATAATAATAATAATAATAATAATAATAATAATAATAATAATAATAATAGCAATAATAATAATAATAATAATAATAATAATAATAATAATAATAATAATAATAATAATAATAATAATAATAATAATAATAATAGCAATAATAATAATAATAATAATAATAATAATAATAATAATAATAATAGCAATAATAATAATAATAATAATAATAATAATAATAATAGCAATAATAATAATAATAATAATAATAATAATAATAATAATAATAATAATAATAGCAATAATAATAATAATAATAATAATAATAATAATAATAATAATAATAATAATAATAATAATAATAGCAATAATAATAATAATAATAATAATAATAATAATAATAATAATAATAATAATAATAATAATAATAATAATAGCAATAATAATAATAATAATAATAATAATAATAATAATAATAATAATAATAGCAATAATAATAATAATAATAATAATAATAATAATAATAATAATAATAATAATAATAATAATAATAATAGCAATAATAATAATAATAATAATAATAATAATAATAATAATAATAATAATAATAGCAATAATAATAATAATAATAATAATAATAATAATAATAGCAATAATAATAATAATAATAATAATAATAATAATAATAATAATAATAATAATAATAATAGCAATAATAATAATAATAATAATAATAATAATAATAATAATAATAGCAATAATAATAATAATAATAATAATAATAATAATAATAATAATAATAAAAATAATAATAATAATAATAATAATAATAATAATAATAATAATAATAATAATAGCAATAATAATAATAATAATAATAATAATAATAATAATAATAATAATAATAATAGCAATAATAATAATAATAATAATAATAATAATAATAATAATAATAATAATAATAATAATAATAATAATAATAATAATAGCAATAATAATAATAATAATAATAATAATAATAATAATAATAATAATAATAATAATAATAATAATTGCAATAATAATAATAATAATAATAATAATAATAATAATAATAATAATAAAGATAATAATAAGTGGAAGATAAGAGCGATGTCAGATCCTAGACTAGAGTATACATACACAGGTTTGAAACTATGCACAGATATACATTTATGAATATAATTCCCACCCAGCCCTGATAATGAAAATAAAATGTAGAGGACGTTTTTCGTCTGTTTCAAGCCTCGATTCCCTCATGACTTGATAATGGTCCAGGAGGGACCGAAACATCGTCTAATGTTTGATTTCTAAATAGAGGGTTAGTTGAACGTCTTAGAATATACTGAGGCTTGATTATTATGTAAATATTAGATTATTTCAGTTTTTTTTACTGTGTGGGATTATTATTTTTGTGTGTGTGTGTGTGTTTAAATATTTTTCTGTAACGTACCGTTCCGTAACGCTACGTACCGTAGGGATACGTAACTTTACCTAATCTAACCCAACCTTAATTTAACCTCACCTAATCTAACCCTACCTTAACCTTACCTAATCCTTTCTCTGTGTTGTTGTTTGTAGCTTTCATGTGATTCTGCGGACGTGTCTGTTTTTTTTTTGTTCATGTCTCAGTTGACTTCATTTTTCAAGGGAGATTCATTTGGCATGTGACTGAAAAAGCAGGAATGGACATAGCGCTGGAAGGGTAAATAAAAAGCATTGGCGTGAAGTAATCTCTGCTGGCTTTGGAAGCAGCAAATGCGAGAAAAATATATAAACCGGAACAGTGAATGCGAACATACGTCTGCTTTCATCTATTAGTTCGTTCCTCCCTCCCTCCCTCTTTCTCTCTCTCTGTCTCTGTCTCTCTCTCTCTCTCTCTCTCTCTCTCTCTCTCTCTCTCTCTCTCTCTCTCTCTGTCTTTCTCTCTTTTTCTCTCTCTCCCTCTCTCTCTCTCTTTCTTTCTCTCTCTCTTTTTTTTTTTGACAAGGTTAAGGATCCCTAGCTTTATTGACAAGCTATTTACAGGTTAAGGATTCCTAACTTTATTGACAAGCTAACAGCTGTTACCTACATCAGCTCATTTGAAAGCATATTTATTGTTATGAGACATACAAGTAGGGAACAGGATGAAGTTGGAGCCATCTGTGGGCCAGCATTTTTATTTGATCAACTGACTTTATCTCGTTGACATCATTATGCTGTACGAATGTGTTCCATACTCGAGTCATCCTGGGTATATATGATCTCAGATGGAGTGATGTTCTGGAGAAAGGTTCAGCCAGAGTGAAGTTGCTGCTTTCTGCCCGTCTTGTGGCATAAAAGCTTGTTTCACGCTGTCCTCACCCTCCTTCTCCCTCTCTTTTAATTCCTATCTTTCTTGCAATTAACTGACATTAAAATTAATCACCTTTGCTTATCGCTCAATAAAGAGGAAATGCGAACCATCATAATTTTTACCTATGAAAAAAATGGTAACTTAATAGATTTAAAGGGTAAGAAACATCACGTTACTTAAAAAAAAAATTGCATGTGTCTGGGAAAGACTGTACCTGACGTGTTACAGGTCAGGCTTGGACAATTCTCTGCTATTTCCAGTATCTTGGTTTCCCTCCTCTCAAACCATTATTCATGTTTCTTACCACTCATTTCTAGTCATTTTTTTGTAGATATGGGTTGATGTTGGTGGGTTGTTTAACGAGGGTCATCAAAGGTGTATGTTACTTGCTCACCACAAGTTAATAATACTTAATTACTAAGGTAGGGATTAAATTTAACTCTCAGGATGTATACACCGAAAGACATACACTTCTTACTGTATTCACTCTGGAAAACTTGCAATTTTGTGTATACACACTAAGACATACACCTCTCCATGTATATACTCTGAAGAAACACACCGCTCAGAATATACACACTGAGAGGTATACACCACACTGTGTATATATCATGTGTGTTGATACGTTAAAAAAGGTATATTTAACACCTCGGAATTAATTTTAACATCTTAAACCCAAGATTCGAAAGAAAATTTGTAAACAAACTCATGAGATCAACTCTTTATGGACACCTGATATTATGTACGAAATCTTTAACAGTTTGTTTTGGCAGCCATAACTCCTCTTTCTCACGGAAGCCATTTAAACTACAATAAAAACATAAGGTGACTCCCTAGTCACCTGTGAGGGGTAGTAGGGAGAGAGGATAGAGTCAGTGTCTGGCCGGCAGCGGGGAGGGATGCACACTTACGCTCCGCTCCGCTCCCTCCCTGCTCACCGCTCGCGTCTTGAACCTCGGGGATACTTAGCGACAAGTTGGTTACTCACTGATGATTTATGGACGTGCTTACTGCAAATACATTAAGCTTTCTGGGGATTAAATGGAAATCAGATCAACGTTCTGAGTGAAATGTTACAACAATGTTTAAGTCTGATAAGAGATATTTGTAGTTTTCCTACTCATCGCTTAAGAGGAATCAGTATTCCTGATAAAGCTACGATAAGTTTTCAGTGATATTGAGTGCATCTTATAGTTCAAATCTTTAACTCAAAATTTTCCTTATTTTTAATGCTTAAAGTGACGTAACTAATCATTATTATTTTCAAGTGATTGACGCTTGTGCTGAAATTCCTATTATGAAAAAAGTGTGATAGAATGTAAGACAAGCCACGGGGGGGTGGAAATCTTTAGCTCAAGTACTTTCACACTTCTCAGTGCGTCATCAGGAGCTATCCTTCCGAGAAAGGCTGCGGAAGGTTACAAACCCGAACTGAGCTACTCTCAGAAAACTTCCCCTCACTCCTTCAGTTGCTGCCTTGCAACATTGCATAGCTCCTGATGACGCACTGAGAAGTGTGAAAGTACTTGAGCTAAAAATTTCCACTTCCCCAACCCGTGGCTTGTCTTGCTTAGTTAATATCGCAGGTCTGCGATTGTTTGTATATATATATATATATATATATATATATATATATATATATATATATATATATATATATATATATATATATATATATAATGCATATTAAATTCACCAGAGTATATTTTTATATCTGCCATTTTTCGTGATGTATGTGATGTGATGTTTTGCAGTGATAAAAATATTTGGGGAAACAGACTAGCCGGACTTGTGTTCTGAAAGTGGGAAGTACAGTGTCTCTACTCTGGTGGATGGTTGAAGGTGGGAAGTACAGTGTCTGTACTCTGGTGGATGGTTGAAGGTGGGAAGTACAGTGTCTGTACTCTGATAGATGGTTGAAGGTGGGAAGTACAGTGTCTGTATCCTGATGGATGGTTGAAGGTGGGAAGTACAGTGTCTGTACTCTGATGGATGGTTGAAGGTGGGAAGTACAGTGTCTGTGCTCTGATGGATGGTTGAAGGTGGAAAGTACAGTGTCTGTACTCTGATGGATGGCTGAAGGTGGGAAGTACAGTGTCTGTACTCTGATAGATGGTTGAAGGTGGGAAGTACAGTGTCTGTACTCTGATGGATGGTTGAAGGTGGGAAGTACAGTGTCTGTACTCTGATGGATGGCTGAAGGTGGGAAGTACAGTGTCTGTACTCTGATGGATGGTCGAAGGTGGTAAGTACAGTGTCTGTACTCTGATAGATGGTTGAAGGTGGGAAGTACAGTGCCTGTACTCTAATGGATGGTTGAAGGTGGGAAATACAGTGTCTGTACTCTGATGGATGGTTGAAGGTGGGAAGTACAGTGTCTGTACTCTGATGAATGGTTGAAGATGGAAAGTACAGTGTCTGTACTCTGATGGATGGGGAGAGGTGGGAAGTACAGTGTCTGTACTCTGATGGATGGGAGAGGTGGGAAGTACAGTGTCTATACTCTGATGGATTGGGAGAGGTGGGAAGTACAGTGTCTATACTCTGATGGATTGGGAGAGGTGGGAAGTACAGTGTCTGTACCCTGATGGATGGTTGAAGGTGGGAAGTACAGTGTCTGTACTCTGATGGATGGGGAGAGGTGGGACGTACAGTGTCTGTACCCTGATGGATGGTTGAAGGTGGGAAGTACAGTGTCTGTACTCTGATGGATGGGTAGAGGTGGGAAGTACAGTGTCTGTACTCTGATGGATGGTTGAAAGTGGGAGGTACAGTGTCTGTACTCTGATGGATGGCTGAAGGTGGGAAGTACCGTGTCTGTATTCTGATGGATGGTTGAAAGTGGGAAGTACAGTGTCTGTACTCTGATGGATGGTTGAAGGTGGAAAGTACAGTGTCTGTACTCTGATGAATTAGGAGAGGTGAGAAGTACAGTGTCTATACTCTTATGGATGAGGAGAGGTGGGAAGTACTGTGTCTATACTCTGATGGATGGGGAGAGTTGAGAAGTATAGTGTCTGTACTCTGATGGATGGGGAGAGGTGGGAAGTACAGTGTCTGTACTCTGATGGATGGGGAGAGGTGGGAAGTACAGCGTCTGTACTCTGATCGATGGAGAGAGGTGGGAAGTACAGTGTCTGTACTCTGAAGGATTGCTGGAGGTTGGAAGTACAGTATCTGCATTCTGAAGGATGGGTGGAGGTTGGAAGTACAGTGTCTGTACTCTGAAGGATGGGTGAAGGTGGGAAGTACAGTGTCTGCACTCTGAAGGATGGGTGGAGGTGGGAAGTACAGTGTCTGTACTCTGAAGTATGGGTGGAGGCGGGAAGTACATTGTCTGCACTCTGAAGGATGGGTGGAGGTGGGAACTACAGTGTCTGTACTCTGAAGGATGGGTGGAGGTGGGAAGTACAGTGTCTGTACTATGAAGGATGGGTGGAGGTGGGAAGTAGTGTCTGTACTCTGAAGGATGGGTGGAGGTGGGAAGTACAATGTCTATACTCTGAGGCATGGGTGGAGGTGGGAAGTACAGTGTCTATACTCTGAAGGATGGGTGGAGGTGGGAAGTACAGTGTCTGTACTCTGAAGGATGGGTGGAGGTGGGAACTACACTGTCTGTACCCTGAGGGATAGGTGGAGGTGGGAACTACAGTGTCTGTACTCTGAAGGATGGATGGAGGTGGAAACTACAGTGTCTGTACTCTGAAGGATGGGTGGAGGTGGGGAGTACAATGTTTGTACTCTGAAGTATGGGTGGAGGTGGGAAGTACAGTGTCTGCACTCTGAAGGATGGGTGGAGGTGGGAACTACAGTGTCTGTACTCTGAAGGATGGGTGGAGGTGGGAAGTACAGTGTCTGTACTATGAAGGATGGGTGGAGGTGGGAAGTAGTGTCTGTACTCTGAAGGATGGGTGGAGGTGGGAAGTACAATGTCTATACTCTGAGGCATGGGTGGAGGTGGGAAGTACAGTGTCTATACTCTGAAGGATAGGTGGAGGTGGGAAGTACAGTGTCTGTACTCTGAAGGATGGGTGGAGGTGGGAACTACACTGTCTGTACCCTGAGGGATGGGTGGAGGTGGGAACTACAGTGTCTGTACTCTGAAGGATGGGTGGAGGTGGGAAGTACAATGTCTGTACTCTGAAGGATGGGTGGAGGTGGGAAGTACAATGTCTGTACTCTGAAGAATGATTTGAAATGTACTTCGGAGTGGGATTTGATCTGTGATGTCTGTGCATGTCTGGTAATACAGCTGTTGAATAAACAATGGTGACTTAAAAATGGGCCACTTAATGACTGTAAGTAAGCTTTCTTGATACGAGGAACTGAACCCCTTCTCCCCTTCCTTGGCTCATCACCTATTACCTCATACCTGGAGTATACCTGGAGAGGTTTTCTGGGGTCAACGCCCCCGCGGCCCGGTCTGAGACCAGACCTCATATTTCACAAATGCTGTATAACCCTCTCTGGTTTAGCTGGGCGGGAGGGAGGATGAATGAATTGAAGTGAGGGTGAGTTGATTGGTCTAGTGGGAGGGAAGATGATTGAGGAATCCATCATGTCTTCAGTTTACTCCATCATTATCATTTTAACAAGATGACTGGGCGTATATACGCAGTATATATTCTCAGTATGTACACTCAGGTGAAGTATATCTGACATTCTCAAGCCACTTGGTCGTAGTGATCCACTTTAAATGTCATCTGTCGTTGTTACGTTATGAGCGCCTTCCATTAGTTACGTTATGAGCGCCTTCCATTAGTTACGTTATGAGCGCCTTCCATTAGTTACGTTATGAGCACCTTCCATTAGTTACGTTATGAGCGCCTTCCATTAGTTACGTTATGAGCGCCTTCCATTAGTTACGTTATGAGCGCCTTCCATTAGTTACGTTATGAGCGCCTTCCATTAGTTACGTTATGAGCGCCTTCCATTAGTTACGTTATGAGCGCCTTCCATTAGTTACGTTATGAGCGCCTTCCATTAGTTACGTTATGAGCGCCTTCCATTGGTTACGTTATGAGCGCCTTCCATTAGTTACGTTATGAGCGCCTTCCATTAGTTACGTTATGAGCGCCTTCCATTAGTTACGTTATGAGCGCCTTCCATTGGTTACGTTATGAGCGCCTTCCATTAGTTACGTTATGAGCGCCTTCCATTAGTTACGTTATGAGCGCCTTCCATTGGTTACGTTATGAGCGCCTTCCATTAGTTACGTTATGAGCGCCTTCCATTAGTCACATTATGAGCACCTTCCATTAGTTACGTTATGAGCGCCTTCCATTAGTCACATTATGAGCACCTTCCATTAGTTACGTTATGAGCGCCTTCCATTAGTTACGTTATGAGCGCCTTCCATCAATCACGTTATGAGCGCCTTCCATCAATCACGTTATGAGCGCCTTCCATTAGTTACGTTATGAGCGCCTTCCATTAGTTACGTTATGAGCGCCTTCTATCAATCACGTTACGAGCGCCTTCCATCAATCACGTTATGAGCGCCTTCCATCAATCACGTTATGAGCGCCTTCCATCAGAGTCACGTTAAGTTCAACGAGGATAAATTAGACACAGGTGCAACACTTGGGTATCTTTGCTGAAGTAACGTTTCGCTACACAGTGACTTCATCAGTCCTATACAAATTAGAATGATGAAGATCAAGAGAGTTTGAGGTAATCAGTCCCTTAGTCCACCAATCTTCTAAAATTGATGACCTGATTACCTCAGATTCCTGATCTAAACCATTCTCCTTCGTATAGGACTGATGAAGCCAGAGTGTGGCGAAACGTTTCCTCAATAAAGATACCCGAGTGTTGCACATGTGTCTAATTTATCAACTTGTCGGTTCTCTGAACCATTTATCCGCAAGTTCAAAGGTCATCCATCTGGGCCACAAAAATGTCAGAGCCCATCTCTCTGGGTCTCTCTATGAAGGTTAAAACTCATCCATCATTGTTACCCTAAGGTTAAAGATCTTCCATCAGTGTCAGTGCCATGTTAAAGTTATATGAAGGTCACCCAACACACTAAAGAGGTCACAACAAATTAAACAGCGTCATTAAATTTAATGTCATCCATCAAGGTCACGTTGTAGAAGTCAAAAGTTATGCATAATATAAAATATGCCTAGTTAACTGGCAGTTGTTTTACTCTAAGTTATTCTTAAGAACTAACTACCAGTGTTCGCACTGTTATTTATTTTTGTTATTCTTCGAGGAACAAGGGAATTATTACTTTTGTTATTAATAACAAATTGTGATAATTATCCCTCTAATTTGAGGAGAATTTTGCTGCAGAACTGCAAAGTTTAGCTGAAAAAAAAAATTGATGGGGTTGTTCGCCTTCTGCAATATTTACATAAGAACGAAGGAATACTGCAGTAGGCCTACTGACCCATGGTGGGCATGTCCAACTCCTACCCACCCACACTCACTCGTGTACCTTTCCAACCTATATTTAAAGCTACTCAAAGTTTTTACCTCAGTGAAAATACCTGTTAGGTTGTTCTCACTATTATAGACACAATAGCCATAGAATCAATGGTCTAAGTTAATAAGGGAAAATATATTAGTTTCTATAATTGATCAATGAGACGACAATAACAAATGTTCTAACTGGAACTCAGGAAATATTTTTTTACCATTAAAAATTAATTAGCAGAGAGAAAATACTTAAGTTTATAAGTATCTTTTTTGGTGATTTAAGATATATTATATAAAATTGCTCCTCAGGTATGAAAATATATATAATCTTAGTTTAATACCCTGGTTTGAGATTCAGCAGTTTGTATACACTGAGAGTTTAATATCGTTTTAATTATCAATGAACTCTTGTAATAAAGTTGGTAGAATTACCGACAATATGTAAAGCAAAAGGACACAAGTGCAACTAATGTGACATTTTATTGTGGCAACGTTTCGCTCTCTTGGAGAGCGACACGTTGCCACAATAAAATGTCACATTAGTTGCACTTGTGTCCTATTACTTTACATAATGAATTCTTGCATGGTGGTGAGCAGGTGTCATGCACCCTTAATGACCCTCGTGTAGTAGATACACCTCAAACACCATTATCCATTTTCTGAGACAGAGGAGACGGACTGATGAGTGGATCACAATATGCGGGAGTGTAAGTTGAATCACTGGGTATCAATTACGACAAAGAGGACGAGTCCTATCACGAACCTGCTAACCTGACACAGAGAGATATAATTGTTTGAAACCTGAGACCAGATATATTTTACAACAGTGCAGGTTAAAAAGCCATGAAAAGAGAGATAGTTCATTGCTCAAGCAGACTTGCTGGAACATCTTAACCAACATCAAGAAGTTACTGAGGAAATATTGAGCAGTGAGGACAGGGAACTCAGTAGAACAAGGAATATAAAATTTAAATGCCAATCAAGGCTGAGGAACTGAACGCCTTCTATCAGGTCGGAGGGAATGAACCCCCTTCTATTACGACTGAGTAACTGAACACCGTTCATCAAGGCTGAGGCACTGAACACTTTCTATCAATACTGAGTGACTGAACACCTCAAAATTACCTTTTCACTTCTTCCACTGTCTCCAGTAATGAGCATATAGAAAAAAAACAGAGTATAAAAATAAAGACAACCTTGCAGCGAAAGCGAAAATACAACTGAAATAACTTGATAGCCTCATAAGAAGGAAGATGAGCGTACAAAAACGAATAATAATCCTGAAGGAATGAGCATCATTCCGGGAGGATCTCGGAGAGCTACACCAGGAACTGGACACAGATGAATAAGAGACATATGCAACACTTGGGCATCTGTATTATGAAGACGATTAGCCAACCAGTAGGTTTTACAGTACAACGAATAGATTCCACAGACAAAATGTAATCTGTCTTTAGAACGCAATTTGTCCATTGAAATGAAAAAAATACTGGTTGGCGAAATTCCACAGCACGATATTCGCTTGTTGAATATGTCATTTATTCATCAACTTGTCGGTACTGTGTACCATTAGCATAATGTGTCCAGAGGGAGTGCTCATGCCTATGGCATTATGGGTGATACAAGAAAGCAGAAACGAAAGAGCACTCCAAAAACCACTGGACAACATCGAAACATGAAAATAGGTTATGCACAACAGAGGAGGATGTAAGGTACAGTAGCCAGTACAAGAGCTGGACAAAACAAAAGTTATGAGACTGATAAGCTGATAACAGCTGATAAGAGACACACCACTCTTGTGGAGTCCTTTATTTGTATAACTTTTCCTCACATAATAAACCATTATAAGTAATTCAGAAATTCCAGTGGTGGGTGAAATGTTATATAAAATAAGGATTCCGATGTTACTAGTTATTATATATACCAAAAACTAAGAAGCCACAATGATTCGCCACCGATTTTAAGGTGCTGATGCCAGCATGATCCGTCAAAAAAGGATCAACAAGCCACTATTCTTCAAGAAGTGCTTTGATGCCGGTGAATTATCCTCAATTTAAGTAACTGAACGTATCCTCCTTTTGAATCAAACCTCATTACCACCTATTTTCCCAGGCGCTGCCTGATCCATATGATTTTAACGCCCACAGCCTCCCCACACTGAGACACTTAGTGTCTTTCTGTCTGGTCCAGAGGTCGCCTCTTGCAGCCAGACACCAAAACAATTGCCTTCTGGAGTGTTATTACCGTTGTTGTCTTCACGATATTATCTATACCCCAATGAACGGCATTCCTGTAGTGGGTAATTGATTTTTTGTCTTCCGTAGCTAGGAGACGGAGAGGTCGAAAGCAATCAAGTCTCTTAAGGAATCCTCTTGTTTTTTCCTTCTGTGAAATATGAGAGAGGGATTATCACGAGCCAGGGATACCCATCTTGGTGGCAGTGAGGTACAGGGATGTTTCTCTTTCTGTCTCTGTCTGTCTGTTTGTCTGTCTCTGTCTCTGTCTCTCTCTCTCTCTCTCTCTCTCTCTCTCTCTCTCTCTCTCTCTCTCTCTCTCTCTCTCTCTCTCTCTCTCTCTCTCTCTCTCTCTCTCTCTCTCTCTTTATCTCTCTCGGCTGGTATATAGTTATGCCTGGAATAAAGTGTTATACTGAGTGACGACATCCGGGAAAAAACTTGCACAGAACAATGAGAGACAGTGTACATTTCCACTCATATTTCTGTGTATTTCTAGTTCAATGAGAAACCTTTCTCAGACTCATCTACTGCAAAAAGAGATATAAGTTTCATTTTATATATGATTCAGTTCTCTGTCCAAGTGTTTTCTAACCTTTATATTCAGTTGTGGAGGAAAAAACTCAAGTACCGAAACCACAAGAAAATCGCAAGTAGCAAAGCTACAAGTAACAAAACCAAAGATCTTGTTTTATCGCGTCATGTTATTTGGGTCATGTTACTTGGGTCATGTTGTTTGGGTCATGTTATTTGGGTCATGTTATTTGGGTCATGTTACATGGGTCATGTTACTTGGGTCATGTTACTTGGGTCATGTTACTTAGGTCATATTGGGTCACTTCATCTTGGAAAAGGAGTCATGTTACTAGCCTCAATGATACTAATTCTTTGTCTTTCGTAACTGATTTTGATGGATAAGACACATGTGCAACACGTTTCGCCCTCGCACCAAGCTTCTTCATTCGAATTAGAAGATAAGACTATCCACTTATTCGACTGAAGACGGCTGCTGTGTGGGCGAAACATCTGCAAAGATACTTAAGTATTGCTCACGTGTCTTATTCATTAATTTATTATTTCCACGTTTCGCGGAAAGACACTTATTGTAGAGGAAACTGTTGTTATAGACGACGTTTCTCTCTCATTATAGCTTTAGTAAGCTTGATTAAGCCTCTACATAGGTAACTAAATATGGAGATGGCAAAGGCAATGGAGAGGTGAAAGCAATGTGATCAGTCCAGCAGTTTCGAAGACTTGGTTTTGACGAACTTGGCTCCATAGTCCTGGAGAATATGAATATGTGGAGAAAGATAGTTATGCACAGTTAAGGACATTTATTAGAGGAAACGTTTCGCCACTAGTGGCTTAGGACTAAAGAAGCCAGTGGTGGAGAAATGTTTTCTCTAATAAATGTCCTGAAATGAGCACGGGGGACTTTTTCCACATCTTGTCCGTATTACCATACCATTTTTCAGTGTGGAGAAGCCTGCTGTGTAGGCGAAACGTCTGGGAAATCTACGTAGTCGCTACTTGTTGGTACTGTATAGCATTATTGCAATAATATAGATTCCAGGTTGCAATGCAACAGAGGGAAGCGGAACCTAGGGATGGATAATCGATGTCTTGCTTGTCTTTTCAGAGAGCGACCATGTTTCTCCCCAGCCACAAACACTCCTCTAAACTCTTTAATTCCTGAACGAAACTTCATAAAAACAGAATGTGATCCTTTTCTTTGCGTGTGTCTATCGTCCGACAATTGTTGATAGAAAAAAAATACAAATGCTTCAACCCTTCGGCTTGTGTTTTCTCCCCGTTTTTGCATCACCTTTTTAAAATTTGGGAGAAAAGTGTGTTGGGGAGAGTAATTAAGGTTCGTCGAGGGTGACACAGGTATTGATGTGCCTCATGTATTATTGTGCCTAAAAATTATGTAAACAAATATATGTGAAAAATAATGTAAAAAAAAAGGCTTGAAACAAATGCTGATTATGATTATGAAAAATTTGTGTTATGAAAATAAGTAAATACAGTTTTTAAGAGGAGTTATTGTTGTTTGTTTAAACAGAGAAGCAAACATGACGTAAACAGAGAAGCAAACATGGCGTCAATTATGTTGAGGAAATGAATGTTATTAGTGAAAGATTGACACTGAAGGAAAGTACTAAACCATTTAGTTCATTAATAGACCTCTGAACTTGTGGATGATTCAGTTGTGGAGGCTCGGTCCTCCGTACGCTAATCGCGAGAGACAAGCCCTACTCTTGAAGGCAAGAGGGAAAAAAACAGGTAGTAACATGTTAAAGTGAAACAGAGTGAATAGCTGCTGAGTAGCTGTGTTAGTGTGCGAGGAGTGAAGGTTCGGTAAGCAGCTGAAAGATAGTGGCCGCTTGTGTGTGTCTGGTAACAGGTCGTGGCCGCTTGCGTGTGTCCGGTAACCGCTCGTGGCAGCTTGTGTGTGTTTGGTAACCGCTCGTGGCCGCTTGTGTGTGTTTGGTAACCGGTCGTGGCCGCTTGGGTGTGTCTGGTAACCGGTCGTGGCCGCTTGCGTGTGTCTGGTAGCCGGTTACCGTAGAGATTCATCCATCATGACTATGTCCAGTTACGAGATCCGTAATGACGACGGAGCCCACAATACCGAGAAGATCACAAAGGTAAGTTAACAATTCCACTGTCTCTCGTACTGTAATCGCCTCTGTATTCGACTGATGAAGCCTGCTGCGCAGCCGAAACGTTTCGTCACTAAAGATGCCTAAGTGCTGCACATACGTCTTATTCATCATTCTATTCATCCTGGTTCTCACGACCTTGTGATTAAAAATGCTAAAATTTGTATATTTGAAAAAAACTTTTCATTAGAATTAAAAAAAAAAAAATTGCAAGACCAGGTACAAATTAATGATGAATGCCATTAACATTCTTTCTGACTATGTTTGTCAACATATTCGTCTTATGAATATGAATATATACATATGCAAAACAACCACTGTGAAAGGATAGTGAAATTCCAAGCGCTTTCGTGACTACTCACATTATCAAGGAACATAGTTCCTTGATAATGTGAGAAGTCACGAAAGCGCTTGGAATTTCATATCCTTTCACAGTGGTTGTTTTGCATATTCTGATATCACTTGTTTACTGTGATCTTATTGCATGAATATATATATATATATATATATATATATATATATATATATATATATATATATATATATATATATATATATATATATATATATATATATATATTTAAAGGTTTATCCCACTTGAAAAACTGTCTCTGTGTTGCTCATAAACCCAAATCGGATTTCTGTCTGTGTAAAGATTTCTGTTTAAATATCAGCATTTATTACAGATTTAGAAGTGTACCTCATACAGTAGAGTAAAAAAGATATTGGAGCAAAACAATCTTAAAGTGTGAATACGTTTCTTTCTGTGTAGAGCTCTGTGGAGCTAATGATAAGTTGAAAGTTTGCTTGTACTTTGATACGTCTCTTTCTAGAGCTTTACTGAGTCAATGATAAAGCTGAAAGCTCGCTCAAATTTTTATACTTCGACGTCTCTATATACAGCTTTATTGAGACATTGACAAAGCTGAAAGCTTGCTTAAACTTTTAAACTGCTGACATCTCTTTCTTTAAGCTGGCTATTTTTTTAAGCTTGTGCACCCTCGTTACAGTCCATCTCTGGTGCTGTATTGAGACGACGAAATGGCTGACAGGATCGCTTGGTTAAATGGCCTTGTTGGGTCATTAACTTTGTTCCCTTCGTGTCTCTGCATCTTTTATTCTTACCTCTTTCTCCTTCACTCTTCCTTCAAGGTGAGGGAAGGAGGAAAGAGAGTGCCTCATGGTGGTGACGGACTCTACGTACAAGGAATGTTGATGAGAGACTCTCTCTTTTTACAAAGAGTATTGGTGAGGGACTCTTGGTACAAGGATTACCTTCCATTGCCCTGTATGACACCTACGGGTTTAATAATTTTCCGTAAATGTACTACAACTATTACTACTACTGCTACTACTACTATTGCTATTACGATATTATTTCTACCATTGTTATTATCTCTACTACTACCTCTACTTCTATTTCTACTACTGTTGCTATTATTATTGTTACTACTTCTACAACAACTGCTACTACTACTACTATTACTACAACTACTACTACTATTACTACAGCTGCTACTACAACTGCTACTACTACTACTATTACTACAACTACTACTACTATTACTACTACTACTACTACTGTTACTACTACTACTGTTACTACTACTACAACTGCTACTGTTATTACCCCTGTACCTACTGCTGCTTATACCTCTTCTGTTACTAGTACCAATACTACTACGATTAATAATAATAATAATAATAATAATAATAATAATAATAATAATAATAATAATAATAATCTCATTCACACTGAATTACTTGACTTTAAAAATTAAATCTAGATTAAATTTAAGTAGAAGGTTTATCTAATTCTAACACTAATTCAAAGTTCATTTTTGAAGCCACTTACCAATATTCTTTTGAGTTTTTTTTTCATTACGGCTCTACATCAACGTCAACGACACCTTCATCAATAACATCACCATCAATGATTATTAATATCAACGACTTCAGCAAGAAGTTTGGCAACAAACAGGAAATGTTATTGAACAATTCTCATCACACCGCTACCCAGAAATACTCCATCAACTTCCAATTTACCTTGTCAAAACTGCATTAATATCGAGGCTCCTGAGGCTTCTTGAACCATTAACTTCGAAAATGAGTATGTACACATTACAATATAAAAAAAACAACTGCTAGGTAAGACGGTGATAAAGGTCCACATGATTTTATATGCGCCTTCAGGATAATATATATTAATTTTTGAAGAATATATAATATGAAAAAAATCATACGATTCGTGAATTAAAAAAACGGAGAGAGGCTGTAGTTTAACCAGGAATTTTCAGATTCAAAGAAGAGGAACAAACTGTTAAGGAAAAGGTGTAAATTTAAGGAAACGGCGTAAAACGAGTAAATGAGAAGAAACAGAAACAATGATGCGAGAAAATAGAGAGATTCATTCAGATCCACTTCATCTTCCATTAGTAATGCTTCTCTACCCTTCCCGTTAAACCAGTCTGATGCTTCGCTAATATACACAGGGTAATGAAGGGACTTAGGAGCTGTCTACAGTGAGTGAAGGAAGGTCTGGTAGAAGGTGAGAGGCTGTCGCTTAGAAGTAATTTGGGATCCTTTACATAGTTTCAATTTATTTCATGAATGAATTAGCTCGAAACCATGCTTGAGGCTCACTGATGTGCACGGGCTGGGAAGAAACATGGTTTGTAAACCAGGCTACCCAGGTTGTGGCATTTGTGGCCGAGTGGTGTTGAGCGTTACTTGGGAACCTTGCCAGCCTTGCTGTAGTGGGTTTGAGTCCTGCTAACTGGTCAATTAGTAAGAACTCATTTAAAATTAAGTCCTTTCTGAAATTTTCTCTTATACGTTTAAAGATATATATTTTTCATTAACGTTGATGTAAAATTTTTTAATTTTGCACCAAAAGAATCTTAGAAAACTTACCTAACCTTGTTATAACAAGAGCAATTTATTTTAGCCTAACCCAGCTAAATATATTTTAGATTTGTTTACAATAATTTAATACTAAACAAACAAAGTGAATTATATTTTTTCCGTTAGGTTCAGAATGATTTTGGCGAAATTACTGCATACACAAATTTTCACTTGTCCTATATGGCAAGATGAACGTTGCTATTTAAGCCAAGATCGCAAGTTCTGCCTGTTCGGCACGACATATATATATATATATATATATATATATATATATATATATATATATATATATATATATATATATATATATATATATATATATCTGTGTGTGTGTGTGTGTTCTCACCTAGTTGAGGTTGCAGGGGTCGAGTCACAGCTCCTGACCCCGATGTGTGTGGAAAGGTCTTCATTGTTGATGGTTTTCCTTATATAGAGGAGCTTCATAATTTGTAACCTACGATGGAACTTTATCACTCACTATGGAGCTTTATCACTCACTATGGAACTTTATCACTCACTATGGAGCTTTATCACTCACTATGGAACTTTATCACTCACTATGGAGCTTTATCACTCACTATGGAACTTTATCACTCACTATGGAACTTTATCACTCACTATGGAACTTTATCACTCACTATGGAACTTTATCACTCACTATGGAGCTTTATCACTCACTATGGAACTTTATCACTCACTGTGGAGCTTTATCACTCACTATGGAACTTTATCACTCACTATGGAGCTTTATCACTCACTATGGAACTTTATCACTCACTATGGAGCTTTATCACTCACTATGGAACTTTATCACTCACTATGGAGCTTTATCACTCACTATGGAACTTTATCACTCACTATGGAACTTTATCACTCACTGTGGAGCTTTATCACTCACTATGGAGCTTTATCACTCACTATGGAGCTTTATCACTCACTATGGAGCTTTATCACTCACTATGGAGCTTTATCACTCACTATGGAGCTTTATCACTCACTATGGAGCTTTATCACTCACTATGGAGCTTTATCACTCACTATGGAGCTTTATCACTCACTATGGAGCTTTATCACTCACTGTGGAGCTTTATCACTCACTATGGAACTTTATCACTCACTATGGAGCTTTATCACTCACTATGGAGCTTTATCACTCACTATGGAGCTTTATCACTCACTGTGGAGCTTTATCACTCACTATGGAGCTTTATCACTCACTATGGAGCTTTATCACTCACTGTGGAGCTTTATCACTCACTATGGAGCTTTATCACTCACTATGGAGCTTTATCACTCACTATGGAGCTTTATCACTCACTATGGAGCTTTATCACTCACTATGGAGCTTTATCACTCACTATGGAGCTTTATCAGGCACATGATAAAACCCACATTATGGGTGAAAAAATTGTTTAATAAACGCTTTCAAAACTCAAAACATCTTAAAGCTACCAATTTTCAGCCTATACCACTGCTGATGCAAAAGACACGACCACACCCAGTTAACTTTATTCTGAATACGTTTCTTCCTCATTTTATCGAGCCGACAAAGAGGTATAGAGACAACGTTCAGCACAAGACTGAGCTTCATCATGGTTCATTCCTCCGCCAAATATCGTCTATAATAAAGTCCTGCCCTGTACTACGCATCTTTAATATCCATCAATGCAAGGCGTAGCCACATGTCACATAGATCATCTTACTTACGCTGACACCAGTCTCTCTTGACGGCCCAGGTAGCCTGGCAGTAAGTGGTCACTGATAAACCGGGTTAATAATAGTCAGATGTGATGGAAAAAGCTATAAGGAGTATGATAAATTCAACGATAATTGATGAGGAAAGATAATATAATGAGGTATGGGAATTGAGATAAGAAAATAATTGAATGATAAAAAAAGAAACAATTATGAAGAGGGAATAATGTGTAAGAGAACGAATATATATATATATATATATATATATATATATATATATATATATATATATATATATATATATATATATATATATATATATATATATATATATATATATATATATATATATATATAAGTCGTGCCGAATATGAAAAACTGGTCAATTAGCAAAAACTCCTTTAAAATTAAGTCCTTTCGATAATTTTCTCTTATACGTTTAAAGTTATATTTTTTTAATTAATGTTAATGTAAAATTTTTTAATTTTGCACCAAAAGAATCTTAGAAAACTTACCTAACCTTATTACAACAAGAACAATTTATTTTAGCCTAACCCAACTATATATATTTTAAATTTGTTTACAATAATTTAATACTAAACAAACACAGTCAAATATATTTTTTTCGTTAGGTTCAGAACGATTTTGGCGAAATTACTGCATACACAAATTTTCACTAGTCCTATATGGCAAGATGAGCGTTGCTATTTAAGCATATATATATATATATATATATATATATATATATATATATATATATATATATATATATATATATATATATATATATATATATATATATATATATATGTATATATATATATATATATATATATATATGTATATATATATATATATATATATATATATATATATATATATATATATATATATATATATGTATATATATATATAATATAGGGAGGTACCACCTCTAGAACTGTTATAGGGACCCTCATCCTCAGAGAAAAGAATAAACTTGCTTCAGGGAAAACTCAAGATTCTCCCTGAAGCTGTTTGAGAATTTTCTCCTACCACCCCCTATATTATATATATATATTTTATTTAAAGACAAAATACATTGACAAAACATTCACAAAAATATGATACAAAGTAAAACAACATAGGTAACTCAGAGCTACATCTCGAATACTTCGTCCAGCTCCCCGGCGGTGGGCCGCGTGCCCAGAATGCTGCAGGCATTGCCTCTCTGGATCGCAACACTGAGTCTCTGAAAGAGGCACACTTGCCCCATGCTCCAAGGGTCTCCGACCCTATTGGGATGAAGTTATAGCAAGGGGGAAGGTCTTCATATTTGCGGATCTTCTGAGTCTCCCTGTGGCTGGCAGCTCCACCCCCTTCCACTACGGAGTATGTCAAGTAGGTGTCTGCCAATGTGGCGGCACATGTGTAATCCCAGGCAATCTGCTTTCCATCCTTCCAAGGTAGCATAGTGGCTCCATCAGGACGCTTTAGACTTCCGTCAGACCTCTGCACTTGGAGTTCCCGTTGAGCTGGGCAACGGGCTGTGGCGAGGCTTCTCTTTATGATGTCATTGACCTCCTCATGCCTGGCATACTTCCCTTCTGCTGTGTGACACACGAGACCATGAAGTCCGAATTGATCAGCTGTCGCCCTGCCGCAAATACACCTATGTTCGGTGAGGATGGGGGCGGCTAGGCGAAGAGCAACACCAATCCGAATGGCCTGTGGGTCTAGTCGAGTGCCCAAGGAGGAATTGGGAACAGCAAACAGGAAATCTCCTGAGTGTGGTGCCTTCACTGCCAGGAGACGAGCTTTGTCCTTTCCTGAGGCGTTGGAGACCATTGTGTTGGCGATTTTTTCCATGATCGGTTTGTCCCAGTGGGACTGTTTGTGCTGTTTGGGAGGAGCTGGTCTACTGGAGGAATCTGTAAGGGTGTCCCACCGAATCGCTGCTTCAGTAAACCTGGGGTCTTGAGCTCCAACCATGTCTCTCAAGCGTTCGGGAACAATCTTCTTGACTAATGCACTGGAAGCCAAACACGAAGACAGAAAAGCAGGTAAAGCAACATGCGTTGCTTGGGCAAGTAACCCCTTCTCCTGTATAAATTACTAAAAATAAGAAGAAAAACTTTATACAGCTGGGATGTTTGAATGTCCGTGGATGTAGTGAAGATAATAAGAAATAGATGATTGCTAATGTTGTGAATGAAAAGAATCTGGATGTTCTGGATCTAAGTGAAACAAAGATTATGTAGGGGGAGATAGGAGAGTTTCAATGGGGAGAAATATATAGGATTAAGTCAGGAGTATGTGAGAGAGTTAGGCGTCTTTATGTAATAATACTTTGTGAGGAGAAGTCTGAGAAGGAAATAGAGAAGACTAAGAAGAAAAAGAAGAAAAACAACAACAACAGCAACGAAAACAACAACAAAAAGAATAAGAAGAAGAAGATATAACTGTAAGAATAACATAAGCTTGGGAAAAAAACAGTTTACGAAGAGATTGAAAAGACGGATGCTCCTTCAAAGTTGAAGAATGTAATCAATAATTTCTGAGATAGACTTCCTGAGGGTCTTGTGAAGGTTTAAGTTCACGTCTAAAGTGTTGCATCATGAAGTTAAACTTGTCTTCAAGAAGTGTATCAAGATATATTTATTGTGTGTGTGTGTGTGTGTGTGTGTGTGTGTGTGTGTGTGTGTGTGTGTGTGTGTGTGTGTGTGTGTGTGTGTATGTGTGTGTTTGGACAGAATGTTTCAGAGATGTGACACAGCAACAAGGGGTCACAACTGGAAGCTGAAGATTCAGATGAGTTACAGGGATGTTAGGAAGTATTTCTTCAGTCATAGTGTTGTCAGGAAGTGGAATAATCTGGAGAGTGATGTAGTAGAGGCAAGATCCATACATAGCTTTAAAAAGAGGTATGATAAAGCTCATGGAGCAGGGAGAAAGTGGACCTAGTGGCGACAAGTGAAGAGGCGGGGCCAGGAGCTATGACTCGACCCCTGTAACCATAATTAGCTGAATACAAGTTTTTTTTTAGACTAGTGAGAGGAGGAAAATATTGCATATGTGATGGAAAAGGAGACTTGTGTGTGGATTCTACACGAGTCTACCAGTTTCCTCTACCCCACCTCCTTCCATATTTACTAACTTTTACAACATAACCTCAAACCTCCTCATCTCCCCACCTACAACCTTACCACAATTTCCCACTGCTTACTATTTCCTAAAATTTTATGTTCAATAATCTCTGCTGAGTTGTTGCTTACCTAATTATCAAAATGGTAAATAGTTATTACTCTCGACAGCTGAAATGTCAACAATAGCCATTCCTAATTAAAAGTCTGTATTTTATCCTTGGAAATAAATTTTGAAAGGGCTTTCAGATCTTGAATGTCGTACATTCATTATTTGATTAAACAATGAAATTTTAAGAAGACGCTGGTTGTAATATATTTACTTATGCTTCTGCAATTATTAATGTTAGTGAATTTATGTGTGTATCTATTTATATCTGTCTATCTTGCTATCTGTTTATCTCTCTCTCTCTCTCTCTCTCTCTCTCTCTCTCTATATATATATATATATATATATATATATATATATATATATATATATATATATATATATATATATATATATATATATATATATAGAGAGAGAGAGAGAGAGAGAGAGAGAGAGAGAAAGAGAGAGAGAGATAGACAGAATGAGACGTCATGCCGAGAGGGAACTTGATCCGTGGTTATATAATCGTTCAGATGAAAGTTCTGTGGCTAAATGGTTACAGCTTCGGTCCTGGAATATACAAGGACCAACACACACACACACACACACATACATACACACAGAAACTGCTG
The DNA here is from genome assembly GCF_038502225.1 of Cherax quadricarinatus. Taxonomy (NCBI): domain Eukaryota; kingdom Metazoa; phylum Arthropoda; class Malacostraca; order Decapoda; family Parastacidae; genus Cherax; species Cherax quadricarinatus. Next base: position 1,504,068 of record NC_091360.1, on the reverse strand, counting down.
TGTGTTGTGGAGTCTGGATCACGACCAACACAACATCACCACCACGGAAATTGGCCAGTGGAGAAATTTACATCCTATCCTCCAGCCGTTCCGAGACTCCACTGCTGACCTCACTTCCTTTCTCCGTTCCTCTGAGTCCTCAACCCTCTTTTCCCCATTCATCTTTCTCCTTCAGTTCCCTTCTCTGGGTTAGAGGGTCGTGAATTTTCGCTCACCACAGGGCGGGCTGGAACAACACGAATTCGATCCCCCGGCTAGTCGCAGTGTTGTTATTGATTAAATACCACTTGTTTGTGGTTACAATAATATATATATATATATATATATATATATATATATATATATATATATATATATATATATATATGTATATGTATATGTATATGTATATATATATATATATATATATATATATATATATATATATATATATATATATATATATATATATATGCAGAACAACCACTGTGAAAGAATAGAGAAATTCCAAGCGCTTTCGTGACTACTCACATTATCAAGGAACTATGAAAGTAAAGCATCCAAGGAAGGTATATAAGGGGTCTGGCCAGCACCTCACTATCAGATCCCACAACGGTTAAACACCTGACGCGCGCCGACCCAACTTGGATAGGTCCTTTGCACAACTCACCCACAAACTATTCTACCCAAGAAAATTTAAAAATTATTATTTGTCCAGTGTATTATTAAATTCTTCCCAAATTCTATTAATTATAAATGGATCTAATTTATATAAACCAAAGGAAATATTCATATTATTGTCAAAACTGAGAAAGTAGTATCAAGCAAGTCCATGGTCGACAGGAATATAATTGAATCTTGTTTCATAAAAAGCAGTTTTGACAATAATATGAATATTTCCTTTGGTTTATATAAATTAGATCCATTTATAATTAATAGAATTAGGGAAGAATTTAATAATACACTGGACAAATAATAATTTTTAAATTTTCTTGGGTAGAATAGTTTGTGGGTGAGTTGTGCAAAGGACCTATCCAAGTTGGGTCGGCGCGCGTCAGGTGTTTAACCGTTGTGGGATCTGATTGTGAGGTGATGGCCAGACCCCTTATATAGCTTCCTTGGATGCTTTACTTTCATAGTTCCTGGATAATGTGAGTAGTCACGAAAGCGCTTGGAATTTCTCTATTCTTTCAGAGTGGTTGTTTTGCATATTCTGAAATCACCTGTTTACTGTGATCTTATTGCATATATGTATATATATATATATATATATATATATATATATATATATATATATATATATATATATATATATATATATATATATATATATATATATATACATATATGGGAAAAAGAGAGAGGTAGAGTCACGAGAATTATTTGTCCTGACATTATTCTCCGCGGAGAGTAACATCTTTATCTAAAGTCGATAATTTTTACATTCTATAATATATTTCAATTCTTCCAAACCAATCTTAGGTTAGCTTAAATATATTTGTAATTATTGAATATCTGTGAAAGGTATTTCTCCTGTGAAATACATTATTTCCGAGAAATATCTTACTCTCGTTCTGGCCAGAAAGATTTAAGTAAAGTTGTATTTAGAATGAATATTTGAAGGCTTTCGAAATATACCAGGTGGGCAAATTCGATTTAACAAGCATGAACAACCCTTCCCATCCCCACAGACACACACACAACACAGAGCTGTGACTCGACCCTTTGCAACCAGAAATAGGTGATTACAAGCAGCCCCTCCCCTACACACACACAAACACACGTTTTGCAAATGCCTAAATGCTCCTAATATCAACCAAAGGAGCAATTTTACTCCTGTGGCAAACATTTCCCCGGAGGGTTCTCTAATTTGCCTGGTAATTAATTGCTACGCCAGACAGGCGTCAATAAAGCCTAAACCTCCACACACACACACACACACACACACACACACACACACACACACACACACACACACACACACACACACTCATATTTATTGTTATAAGTATTATTATTATTATATTTTTATTACTAATATAAATAATATTTACGTAACTGTCATTGTTATTGTTATTAAGATTAACATCATTGCTAAGGTTTTTAGTGCTGCATGTCAATATGAGCCTAAATATTGCACCCAGCAAGCTAATGATCTGAAATGCTGCGTGCTATAATAAAGTAATTAGTGACTGAGATGGCTAATTACCTTAATTTCTCTGATGTATTCTGGTCTGCTGACAGACATAAATCACATGTCTCTAATAGACGGGGTTACGAAAGGAGGTCGTATTTAGACGGTAGAGAGAATAGATGACAGAAGACAGATGATGCAAGTAAACAGGGAAGATTTTTTAATGAAGAATGTTGGTAATAATAGCAACACTGAATCTCTGAGAGAGGAAGCTGACCACTCTAGGGTCCTTGGTTTCCGTGATGAGTTTCTTCACCTAACGTTTGGAGGCATCTTAGAACACATTTGTCCCATGGTTCGAGGGTTTCTGACCCTACTGGGACGAAGTTATAGCAAGGTGGCAGCTCTCTGTATTTCTCGATCTTACGGGGTTTCCATGAAACTGGCGGCCCCACCTTCTTCGGCTTCAGAGTATGGGACTACACCTGTGTACAGAGGCACAGGTGTAGTCCCATCCAATCTGCTTACCATCCTTCCAGGGTAGCATAGTGACTCCATCTGGATGCTTTTGGCTTCCGTCAGACTTCATTACCTGAGATTCCCGTTTTGCTGGGTAACGGGCTGTGGCGAAACTTCGCTTGATGATGTCACTGACTTCCTCATGTTTGGCATACTTCCCTTCCAACGTATGACAGACCATGTAATTCAATAATTTTTTTTCAGTCTAAATTTATTTGGCCTTTAATAAACAGTTATTTATGCAACTTTATTTGCCCAAGTAGATTTTTTCACTAAGTTATAACCTATTCCTTTATTACTGATCAAGCCAGTTAGGTTGGTCTCGTTCGAAAAGCACAATGTAACTACTACTACCAAATCATCTCGGTATTATTTACAAATGCTACTGGCAAGTACCCCATCCATAGTAATGTCTGCCTGGCATTGCTATTCTCCCTGTAGCTGTCAGTCATTTATCTCATTCTTGGATAATTGTACAATGGAAGGCTATCATAACCCACACCTTTTTTTGCTCTCAACTTATTTAAGGACACATAAAATTAATGGGAACATTAAACTTCAGGAAATTTATCTATCAATGTTTTCGAAAGCTCAGTGTCCTATGGTCACGTATTCTCTATCGGCTGGAAGACGAAAGGGTTTGTGAGACAGCCAGTTAAAAATGTGAACATGCTTAGATAACATTTTTGATTGTATCGCTATTTTCTCCATCTTCATTAAGAGTTTAGGTGGGTCCACAGCTTTCAAATAAGTTTCAAACCTTTCCAAGAAATTTCAGTAACCCGATCAGATCCAAAATTTCCTAGAGGGAGCCCTCAAAAAAAAAGAGAAATGAGATAATAATCTCAGGTGACGTAAACAACACACTGGCGAGGCCAAAATATACATTGGTGACTTATAAATTTGTAGTTAAACTCAAGGTTAACAATTGGTCCCTGCAAATTTCTAGTAGACTCGAAAATCTACCATTGAAAGCAACAAATTTCAAGAGGGGCTAACAGTGTCCCAGTCTAGACCTCAACTTTTGATCTATAGCGCCACTTGGTCTGAAACTTTCGATGCGAGAACCAGAAGCTGCCATCATAAGTCACCCCAACAGAATATAGGTGGAGCACAGTACGTGAGGAGGGAAGACACTGTATTACTGAAAGATACCAAAACCTGAGGAACGGGAGAAGGAAAGATATACTATTACAGATATATATCTAACTGAGAACTGGAAAGACCTATGTAAATGGTATATACAACAGACCTGGCAGGTACAAGAACGCTACCGAGTCAAGTACAATATTAATACCCACTAATCACGCCCATCCTACCCACCATAAACAGCCATGGGGCTCATATCATTTAATATTAAATCATGATAAACAACGAGAGGAAATAAGAGAAAAATGCTCCCTGATATTTTCTGGTATAAGCAACACTTTTGTTTGTCTTTGCCTGCAAGCAGATGTCAGGGACAAAAATAGAAGCTATACATGCAAGCATGTTTACGCCACTACACCTGTACCTGGAAAAATATCCTAAACATCTGTATGAAAAGAAAAACATACCATAAGTTGGTTGGTTTAGTTGGGGATAAATTTTGTGAAGTACACGAGAGTCATTAAGACTTCGCGTCACCGGTACACCACCAGTCAAAGGGGCTTTTAATATTTTAAATTAGGATTAAGATATAGTCTCCGGTATATACATGGAGAGATACCCTGTCACACCTCTCGGAGCATATACAGTGAGATATACATTTGTCGCGGTGTATATACACTGAGAGAAAGTCATCTCTCGAAGTATATGCACTAAAATATACACACTTTTAGGTGTATGTATACTGAGAGATAAACATCTCTCTGTTTAAATGCACCGAAAGATACTGACCTCTCAGTTTACATGCAATGAGAGATACACACCTCTCAGTGTATACACAATGAGAGATACACACCACTTGGTGTATATTCACTGAGATTCACACCACTCTGTGTATATATGCACTGGGAAATACACACCACTCAGTGTATATACACTGAGAGACAGGCACTTCACAGTGACTAACAAAGTTTATTAAATAAATACCAGGATCAGGAAAGGGAACAACAACATACTCGACCTATGAACAAAAGAAAACTGCACAAGAACAGCAAAAACAAGTTTCATCGAGAAACAAATGGGCTCCAAGCCACAAAGACAACAAGAGCAATATATTGGAACAAGAAAAACATGGAAGCCAGATGAAGGTATCCGGCAAGAACACGATACTCACATCAACTTTCAATTATTGTTAAGTCGGAGAGAAGGAAGACTGAAGAGAGGAGGGAGGAGGGGAGAAAAGAGGAAGGAGGAAAGAGAGGAGAAAAGGGGAGAAAAAGAGGAGGTAAAAGGAGTGGCAGACTGGAACATTGAGGGGAGGGAGGAAGAGGAGAGGCAGGCGATAAGAGGAGAAAGTAACGAAGAGAGGGAAAATGAGCTGAGATGAGAAAAAATGGGGAAGAAAAGAGGCAGAAGGGGAAAGAAGAGAGTGGAAAACAGAGAGGAGAAAAAGGAAGGCAGAGAGAAAGAATAGCTGAGGGACGAGGAGAAAGAGAATCAGAGAAGAGAGGAATAAGGGGCTAGGAAAACACGAGAGAACAAGAAAGTATAAGAGGGAACAAAGGAAAATAAGGCCGAACAACAGATAACAAAGGATAACCAGAGAGAAAAAAAGAACAAGTTAAAAAGAGAACAAGAGAGAACATGTGAGAATGAGAGAACAAGAGAACAAGGGAGAAAGAAGAACAAGAGAACAAAGGGGAGAATAAGAGGTAAACAGGGCTGAAAGGAGGCAGAAAGTGGTAACAGCGGTTCCCAAGATCAACGGCCACTCACCAGCATCAAGCCACCCGCCCTTCAAGGGCCACTCACCAGCATCAAGCCACCCGCCCTTCAAGGGCCACTCACCAGCATCAAGCCACCCGCCCTTCAAGGGCCACTCACAGGCATCAAGCCACCCGCCCTTCAAGGGCCACTCACCAGCATCAAGCCACCCGCCCTTCAAGGGCCATAATGTTGACTGGAGGAACAGAGGCAGATGCA
>NC_091360.1:1478367-1493367 GCF_038502225.1 Cherax quadricarinatus | reverse complement strand
GAATCTAAGAAGAACAAGGAGCAAAAATATAAAAAAAGTGTTGAACATCTTCGTTTAATATCAAATCATCTTCATTTCTCACCCAACTGTACTGAGTATCAGACTCCATCATCAGTGCTACAACAATTAAGAACAATTACCCCTCAGAATATCTGGTCTATATCAGAAGCAAAAGTATTCTCTTTAAACAAGGTCATCAAATTTAAACAATACGATACACAAATAAACGTAAGGTTTATATATATTATACACACACACACACACACACACACACACACACACACACACACACACACACACACACACACACACACACACACACACACACACACATACATACATACACCCACACACTCAATTAGTAATAACTCACCAAATCCCAATATGAATTACGATAATTAACAGATTTATCTGGTTTTTGCGTCAAATGACATGGGTGTATCCCGCCGGCAGTAACAATGCACAGCTTCCACACACAGAATACAATAATTGCCGCCAGTTAAATGCATGATCAAAAAAAATATATATCCACGCTATCAACACAAGTGGTGGAACAATTGTTGAACATGTTGAATTAATTTCTATGTTCATGTTCAACATATAACAATGATATGCTGTATATATATATATATATATATATATATACATATATACATATACATATATATATATATAATATAATATATATATATATATATGGGATACAAGGAGAATAGAAGCATCAGGGAAGAGAGAGGTGAAGGTTTATAAACTAAAAGAGGAGGCAGTTAGGGTAAGATATAAACAGCTATTGGAGGATAGATGGGCTAATGAGAGCATAGGCAATGGGGTCGAAGAGGTATGGGGTAGGTTTAAAAATGTAGTGTTAGAGTGTTCAGCAGAAGTTTGTGGTTACAGGAAAGTGGGTGCAGGAGGGAAGAGGAGCGATTGGTGGAATGATGATGTAAAGAGAGTAGTAAGGGAGAAAAAGTTAGCATATGAGAAGTTTTTACAAAGTAGAAGTGATGCAAGGAGGGAAGAGTATATGGAGAAAAAGAGAGAAGTTAAGAGAGTGGTGAAGCAATGTAAAAAGAGAGCAAATGAGAGAGTGGGTGAGATGTTATCAACAAATTTTGTTGAAAATAAGAAAAAGTTTTGGAGTGAGATTAACAAGTTAAGAAAGCCTAGAGAACAAATGGATTTGTCAGTTAAAAATAGGAGAGGAGAGTTATTAAATGGAGAGGTAGAGGTATTGGGAAGATGGAAGGAATATTTTGAGGAATTGTTAAATGTTGATGAAGATAGGGAAGCTGTGATTTCGTGTATAGGGCAAGGAGGAATAACATCTTGTAGGAGTGAGGAAGAGCCAGTTGTGAGTGTGGGGGAAGTTCGTGAGGCAGTAGGTAAAATGAAAGGGGGTAAGGCAGCCGGGATTGATGGGATAAAGATAGAAATGTTAAAAGCAGGTGGGGATATAGTTTTGGAGTGGTTGGTGCAATTATTTAATAAATGTATGGAAGAGGGTAAGGTACCTAGGGATTGGCAGAGAGCATGCATAGTTCCTTTGTATAAAGGCAAAGGGGATAAAAGAGAGTGCAAAAATTATAGGGGGATAAGTCTGTTGAGTGTACCTGGTAAAGTGTATGGTAGAGTTATAATTGAAAGAATTAAGAGTAAGACGGAGAATAGGATAGCAGATGAACAAGGAGGCTTTAGGAAAGGTAGGGGGTGTGTGGACCAGGTGTTTACAGTGAAACATATAAGTGAACAGTATTTAGATAAGGCTAAAGAGGTCTTTGTGGCATTTATGGATTTGGAAAAGGCGTACGACAGGGTGGATAGGGGGGCAATGTGGCAGATGTTGCAAGTGTATGGTGTAGGAGGTAGGTTACTGAAAGCAGTGAAGAGTTTTTACGAGGATAGTGAGGCTCAAGTTAGAGTATGTAGGAAAGAGGGAAATTTTTTCCCAGTAAAAGTAGGCCTTAGACAAGGATGTGTGATGTCACCGTGGTTGTTTAATATATTTATAGATGGGGTTGTAAGAGAAGTAAATGCGAGGGTCTTGGCAAGAGGCGTGGAGTTAAAAGATAAAGAATCACACACAAAGTGGGAGTTGTCACAGCTGCTCTTTGCCGATGACACTGTGCTCTTGGGAGATTCTGAAGAGAAGTTGCAGAGATTGGTGGATGAATTTGGTAGGGTGTGCAAAAGAAGAAAATTAAAGGTGAATACAGGAAAGAGTAAGGTTATGAGGATAACAAAAAGATTAGGTGATGAAAGATTGAATATCAGATTGGAGGGAGAGAGTATGGAGGAGGTGAACGTATTCAGATATTTGGGAGTGGACGTGTCAGCGGATGGGTCTATGAAAGATGAGGTGAATCATAGAATTGATGAGGGAAAAAGAGTGAGTGGTGCACTTAGGAGTCTGTGGAGACAAAGAACTTTGTCCTTGGAGGCAAAGAGGGGAATGTATGAGAGTATAGTTTTACCAACGCTCTTATATGGGTGTGAAGCGTGGGTGATGAATGTTGCAGCGAGGAGAAGGCTGGAGGCAGTGGAGATGTCATGTCTGAGGGCAATGTGTGGTGTGAATATAATGCAGAGAATTCGTAGTTTGGAAGTTAGGAGGAGGTGCGGGATTACCAAAACTGTTGTCCAGAGGGCTGAGGAAGGGTTGTTGAGGTGGTTCGGACATGTAGAGAGAATGGAGCGAAACAGAATGACTTCAAGAGTGTATCAGTCTGTAGTGGAAGGAAGGCGGGGTAGGGGTCGGCCTAGGAAGGGTTGGAGGGAGGGGGTAAAGGAGGTTTTGTGTGCGAGGGGCTTGGACTTCCAGCAGGCATGCGTGAGCGTGTTTGATAGGAGTGAATGGAGACAAATGGTTTTTAATACTTGACGTGCTGTTGGAGTGTGAGCAAAGTAACATTTATGAAGGGATTCAGGGAAACCGGCAGGCCGGACTTGAGTCCTGGAGATGGGAAGTACAGTGCCTGCACTCTGAAGGAGGGGTGTTAATGTTGCAGTTTAAAAACTGTAGTGTAAAGCACCCTTCTGGCAAGACAGTGATGGAGTGAATGATGGTGAAAGTTTTTCTTTTTCGGGCCACCCTGCCTTGGTGGGAATCGGCCGGTGTGATAATAAAAATAAAAAAAAAATATATATATATACTATATGTATATATGTATATATATATAATCATTCTGCCCATCTATCTATACCCAAATACATGAGAGAGAGAGAGATAATTTGAAATAGAGAAGGAATCATGCATTAATCAGTCTTCGTTAAGACGTGTTGGACTGGAGAGATGGTTTGGCAGGTACTAACGAAGCATTAAGGAGATCCTAACGAGGCCTTGACTATCTGTGATAAGTCAGTAATGTTGGTGCAGTAGACAGCGTCTCCGCTTCTCTCCTACACAGTGGTTTCAGCCATCAGTCTTTCTTGAGTCTTTCAGATAACATTAAGAAGCAATCCTCATCAATTATGCAAGTAAACAAAGAAACATTAAACCGCCAGTAAAGCAAGTCAAGCAAGAAAAACTCTGAACAAATTCTGGGTAAATTCCAGACACACTCGAGGTGAGGAAGTGTTGACTCAGCCCACAGGTCCTCCTCCCCTTCCCACTCATACCCTCCCAAAACATTCCCACTCATACCCTCCCCAACATTACCCCCATCGCCTCCAATCCTATCCGCTATTGACACTGTGTATATTATAGACTACAGACAAGCTTAAATAGGTAAGAGTAAATAACTAAAGGCCAACTAAATTTCATACATATGTATATATATATATATATATATATATATATATATATATATATATATATATATATAGCTTCTAGCTTAATATTCCAGAGACTTAGTGAGGTGATCCAGGAAAGAAACACATGCTTTGTTCTGGACACACTGACCCAGAAGAGCTGGAAGATATTTTCGAAATGCAAATATTATGCTGTTATACACATCATTTTAATGCACTTTAGTAATAATAATAATAATAATAATGATAATAATAATAATAATAATAATAATAATAATAATAATAATAATAATAATAACTTTCTGTTTATAATCAAATGCTTATAGACCTGATGAAAATAGTCTTCTTAAAAAAATTTGCGTAGAAAGGGATATAACGTATATTAAGGGATATAGGACATATTAAGGAGATTTAATTTACAATCTAATTCCGAAAAGAATCATGACTTTTTATCTCATGTTTAAGTTCAATTTAATTTACAAATAACTAACAATATTATAAATATTTCCCAATATGCTATTCTGTCCAAAACATATATACCAGTTCTTTCTCAGCGAGAGAAACACTGCTTTTCTAAAGGAGATATGCTGTGCTCTCTCACAGATAAATACCTCCCTTCTGATGAAAGGAGAAACAGCAGGATATGGAACTCTGGGTTTGCCAGAAAAGAAATAGTTCTAAAGCTTTCTGGAAGAGAGAGAGAGAGAGAGGAAAAAAAGAGACTGGCGGATGCCCTGAAAGACATTTTTATATCAAGTATGTGTGTGTGTGTTTGTTTGTGTGTGTGTGTGTGTGTGTGTGTGTGTGTGTGTGTGTGTGTGTGTGTGTGTGTGTGTGTGTGTGTGTGTGTGTGTGTGTGTGTGTGTGTGTAGAAGCACGAATGAACCAAGTTCTTCTCCCACAAACACAGGCAGCGTCGCTTCCGGGAGCAAGTGGACTGTAGGCGACGTGTGGGGGAGCCTATCCACTTTAAGAACGAGCTGAGGCGGATGTGGGGGATCAATATGTGTGTTGATAAACTACCTACAACTGACTCATGACATGACCTCCTCCTCCTCCCCCTCCTCTTTCTCCTTCTGTTCCTCTTCGTCTCTTCTCCATTTCCTCAACCTTTTCTTCTGTCTCTTCTTCCTGCGAGTTCTTCTCAGCAGATAGCCTCAGTGTGGACTTGTATGTTGTCTCTATGTACTCTCACTCATTGCTCCTCCTCCTCATCTTTCTTCTCCTCCTACCCCTCATCCTTCCTATCCTCCTTCATCTTCTCGTTCATCTACTTTACCTCCTCTTGCCTGTAATCCCTTATCTCCCCGCCCTTCTTCTGATCCTTATTATCTTCGCCGTCTTCCTCCATATTTCTTACCCTTCCTTCCACTCTTCCTCCTCCTCCTCTGATTGGACCCTAGAGTTTGACTACCGCCTCAAGCAAGCTAAAGATTCGAGCAAAGGCGCTTCCTATGATCGTATTTGCCTGGATCTCCTCTTTACTGCAACATTTCAAACTCCTGATGATGTGTTGATTGCAACTCGAAAGGCCTAGAACTATCATATATATATATATATATATATATATATATATATATATATATATATATATATATATATATATATATATATATATATATATATATATATATATATATATATATATATTTTAGGTACCACCTCTATGACTGGACTGGGGATCCTCATCCTGAAAATTATTTCAACGACTTTAGATTGTTAGGAATTCGTTGTCCAGCTCGACCGTATGTGTCCATTAAGCCCGGCAAGATGTGTCCATCTTGCTCGACCAGATGTATCCTGGAAAAGAATTTAAGTTTAAGCCCGACAGATAACATGTGTATTATTCTTATATTTGCTCAATACTTTGTTAAATATATATATTATAGAAAATTCCTGACTACTCTGTGGCTAAAGAAGTACTTCCTAACATCTTTGTGATTCATCTGTGTCTTCAAATCCCAACTGTGTGTGTGTGTGTGTGTGTGTGTGTCTGCTACTAGTAACGTCTATGTGCGTTACTATTAGAGGAGACCTAACATTCTTGAGATCACATCTAACAACGAGGGGTCAGTAACTGTTAAATAACGTTAAAATAATGCCATTCAGTGCAAAACAAAAAAAAGAACCAATGGCTGCGAATAATACCCAATCATCGAGCTGCCATTGGTTACCCAAATAACCAATCACTGAGCTCGATACCACGATTTCAGTCTTCCACTGGCTACCAACGCAGCCACACAGAAGCCAGCTCGAACATTCCCAGGAAATGCTATTCATATATATTCCAACACGGTTTTAGATATTCCTATGAGGATACCATTCAAACTGAGGGTATATATGATAAGCCTCTGTGCTCATCTCTTCTACTAATAACAGCACACAAAGGATTTTTACTCACACACACACACACACACACACACACACACACACACACACACACACACACACAAACACACAAACACACACACACTCACACACACACACACACACACACACACACACAATCTCAGGATGTTCCAGAGATTGGACACAGTAACAAGGGGACACAGTTGGAAGCTGAAGACACAGATGAATCACAGGGATGTTAGGAAGTATTTCTTCAGCCACAGAGTAGTCAGTAAGTGGAATAGTTTGGGAAGCGATGTAGTGGAGGCAGGATCCATACATAGCTTTAAGCAGAGGTATGATAAAGCTCACGGCTCAGAGAGAGTGACCTAGTAGCGATCAGTGAAGAGGCGGGGCCAGGAGCTCGGACTCGACCCCCGCAACCTCAACTAGGTGAGTACACACACACACACACACACACACACACACACACACACACACACACACACACACACACACACACACACACACACACACACACACACACACACACACACAAACACACAAACACACACAAAAAAACACACACACACACACAAACAAAACACACACACACACACACACACACACACACACACACACACACACACACACACACACACACACACACACACACACACACACACACACACACACACACACACACGTGAAAAAATATTGCAGTGGCAAAAAAAAAAAAGTTATTTCATGATATCTATCTTATTTCAATCACCACATTACTAAAGCCTCGGCCAGTGTAGATTTATCTTCCTTTTCTGACCAATAATCTCACTATCATCATCCTAAGGAAAAGAGAGAAACAGTAAATAAAAAATATCTCCCAACCCCTATGTAATTTCTGTTCTTCACCTTGCTGACAGGACGATTAATTAACCCCATGAGGTTCAAGCAAAAGTTATTTAAGAAAGTAAGAAAGATAGTGACATTGGAGGTACAAGTCTGGCAGTGGACAGTAGTGATGAATCTTGAAAATGGTATAAAGCATCGAAAAGTTGATGAGACAGACGTATTTGCTGAAACGCCTGTGCGGTGGGTTTCATCAGTCGAATACAGAGGAGAATGTAATGTAGGTAGAAGTAGTAGTGTCGAGGTAAAGATGATGTGATCAGTCCATCGACCTTCGAGAAATAGCTTGAGGTGGTCAGTCCCTCAGCTGCTACATACAATACATTCTCCTCTGTATTTGAGTGAAGCGTTTCGACAGTAAAGATATCCAAGTGTTGTACATGTGACTGACTCATCAGTAGTGATAAAGACATAGATTACAAAACAAGGTTTCGTCGTGGATAGTGTTTGTGTGTTAAGGTTTATCATGTCATGATAAAACTCGGCACTGAGCGAAACGCTGCCACAACAAAGGTTTATTCTACACACAGTGTCAGAAACCATTTTGTTTCATTTGAAAATTTTATTACGGTGCACTTTAGAAGATTAAAGTGTCACGAAAGGTGATAGATGAGTGTTGAACAACAAATTATAACACTGAAACACACAAGTAAAAGTGATCGATTCATTTCGACCTCCATGAAAGACCGTCTTCAGCACGAACTCTTTATAAAGACTTTTCAACAGTCTATTCAGTACCCCAAGTCTGGTGAAAAACTCTTTGAGACTTTTGTTTACAGGTTTTTCTATACATTTTTTATTTAACAATTCTCTATGTATATGACTGTCACTGGGTGATTGATTTATAAAGTTTATAATTTATCAACAACATGGAGGGTCATTAAAATTATATGTCAGTGCTCAGTAATAACCCAAATGGAGACAGAATCCAAGAATATTAATTGATCTGTATATTTCGACTCCCTTCTGGGATCCTCTTCAATATACCACCAGGTATACAGATAACACGTACACTTAAAATAGGATGTATATGTCAGCCTAAAACAGGAATTAACATGAACTCTCGGTGTATATACGCTGAGGGATATACACTTCTTTTTGTATATATCCCTTCACTTTCCATATAACAGGACATTATACACTAATGAGCAACTATCGAATAACCAAGTATATTAAATAAAATATATTTTTTATATGTGAGGATGACTGAAACGCGATTTTTTTCCAAACTAACCTCGAAGAGAAGTAATTTCTAACCCACAGCTTAAGCTTTAAATCCCCTTTATTTGGGAAAATAATTTATTCAAGTCGTGTACCACAGATGTCTGCCGTCACCCCCAGCCTCAGAGATTTTACGAGCACACACGAATTTATGAACGCTTGGGTAAATTTCTGATACTTTTAAAATTAATAAAATCGCCGAGGCGTGGCGATAGTTATGCAGAGGCACGCGCACTCTCCCCTGCTCAGAGTATAGTGAACGCCCGACTGTGTACCCTCAGTCTGGCGATGCAGCGCTCGTTCTGGTGAACGCTGGCGAACGAGGATAGGTATATGGAGGTACTTACGAGAGGAGTTTATCGCTCGTAAAGAAGGTGGTTGATGTCGGTGGTAAGATGATTGAGCTCAAGTGTGAGTGAAGCTCTACCTTGTTTCTATGGTAGGTGGTAACTTCAAGACCAGAGTCTTAACCTTCATGGAAATGTTGTCACTTATGTAAATATACATGCATACATACATATATATGTTTTATATATATATATATATATATATATATATATATATATATATATATATATATATATATATATATATATATATATATATATATATTTATATATATATATATATACATATATATATATATATATATATATATATATATATATATATATATATATATATATATATATATATATATATATTTATATATTTATATATATATAACATATATATATATATATATATATATATATATATATATATATATATATATATATATATATATATATATATATATATATATATATGTATATATATATATATATATATATATATATATATATATATATATATATTTATATATATATATATAAGAGGAACAGAAAGAGAGAGATGCTGACCACAGGTACACACTGGACCTCAGGTGAAGGTTGACAGGTATTGACTGCACGCATACACAAGATCAATAGTGGATAATTAATAATATACAACAACCTACGTAGTGGAGACAATAATTTCAGTGCCAATAATTTAACTATTCTTACATGTCATCAAGTTTAGTCTTCAACTATCTAATCTTCACACTTTCTAAATATTCTTAAATCGATCCATTTATAAATATTTGTTATATTGAATAATTCAAGTGTATTGGACACCTGTCAATGCTTAATAATAACCCACATTGAGACAGAAACACAAGAGGTTGATTGATCTGTATATTTCGATTCCCTTCTGGGATTCTATTCAGCAGATCAATTAATTTTGAGTTTGTCTCCATGTGGGTTATTATTGAGCATTTGTTATATTGTTAAAGTCATCAGCATATATCATATTTAGTCTAATGATGGAACTCCTTGGTTGAAAACGGTGGTTAAGCTAGCGTAGAGTGGCTAAGCTAGCGTAGAGTGGTTAAGCTAGCGTAGAGTGGCTAAGCTAGCGTAGAGTGGTTAAGCTAGCGTAGAGTGGTTAAGCTAGCATAGAGTGGTTAAGCTAGCGTAGAGTGGCTAAGCTAGCGTAGAGTGGTTAAGCTAGCATAGAGTGGTTAAGCTAGCGTAGAGTGGTTAAGCTAGCATAGAGTGGTTAAGCTAGCGTAGAGTGGTTAAGCTAGCATAGAGTGGTTAAGCTAGCGTAGAGTGGCTAAGCTAGCGTAGAGTGGTTAAGCTAGCATAGAGTGGTTAAGCTAGCATAGAGTGGTTAAGCTAGCATAGAGTGGTTAAGCTAGCATAGAGTGGTTAAGCTAGCGTAGAGTGGTTAAGATAGCGTAGAGTGGTTAAGATAGCGTAGAGTGGTTAAGCTAGCATAGAGTGGTTAAGCTAGCGTAGAGTGGTTAAGCTAGCGTAGAGTGGTTAAGATAGCGTAGAGTGGTTAAGATAGCGTAGAGTGGTTAAGCTAGCGTAGAGTGGCTAAGCTAGCGTAGAGTGGTTAAGATAGCGTAGAGTGGTTAAGATAGCGTAGAGTGGTTAAGCTAGCGTAGAGTGGTTAAGATAGCGTAGAGTGGTTAAGATAGCGTAGAGTGGTTAAGATAGCGTAGAGTGGTTAAGCTAGCGTAGAGTGGTTAAGCTAGCATAGAGTGGTTAAGATAGCGTAGAGTGGTTAAGCTAGCGTAGAGTGGTTAAGATAGCGTAGAGTGGTTAAGATAGCGTAGAGTGGTTCCTGTGTGATATTCCCCATATCCAAAATGACATCTAATAAGTAGATGATTAACAAAAAATAATTTTAAATACAATTCTTGGATTAGTCTTTTGTATCAGTTTTAAAGTGTTTTATAATATAACTCAAATACCCGTAGGAAGGGAGTTTAACACAGCGACTTTCATTAGGAGTTATAACTACCTTGAGCATACCTGGAGGGTGTTCCGGGGGTCACCGCCCCCCGCTGTCCAGTCCTGGAATTAATCTTAAGTGCTAATGACTAAAAGCGTAGCTCAGGGAAAAAATAGATTCGTTTTAAAAATTTAAAAGGGAGAAACACTGACAAAGATAACTGATGTATTGAAACGAAGAGACAGACAGGGAAGAGACGGATAGACAGAAATACAGATACTTATGGACGAAGACACGAGGAGAGAACTACACAAAAAACCCGTTCACTCAGCAACCTTCAATTCATCAAATTTTAAGATGGGGTCTGAAAGCTGAATGATGTTAAACTCAACGAGGCGTGATTTTATTAAATTCCAATAGACTTCACATTATTTTCGAAAGAAAAAAGCAGCATATAATCAATGTTACTATTTACTTCGTCTGCTAGCAGGAGGAAGAGTATTCTTGCATGTGTATCTTCAGTTACTGTGGATATATAGCACATGCAGTATACATGTGCGAATAGGTATACCAAGTACGTGTATACATGCAGGTCTACACACATTTACACGAGGGTGCTTTGCCGAGGATGTAACATCTCCTTCGCTGTTGCGTATGCTTCTAAAGATGGTATCGTCTATGGAGCGAAAAGCATCGTAAAACAAAAGAATGAAAGAGCATTACGAGAGGCCCACTAGCCCACGCTAGGCAAGTTCTTACCCTCAACAGTTCCCGTTCACATTTATATGAAGTATCTTTATAATTCTCGGCAATAAAGATATAATAAAGTTGGTAGAATTACCGACAATATGTAAAGTAAAAGGACACAAGTGCAACTAATGTGACATTTATTGTGGCAACGTTTCGCTCTCCAGGGGCTTGATAAAGCCACAATAAATGTCACATTAGTTGCACCTGTGTCCTTTTACTTTACAATAAAGATATACATGTAGGTGCGTCACTTGTGTCTTATCTATCAACTTGTCAATATCTCAAAATATATTTAATCCCTGTAAGTTTGGGTTTGAGCGGAGAAAAATGCGAATGATGGAATTATACAAATGCTTGAACTGTGGTTTGAAAAATAATGAATATCCTGTGACTGTTCATAGACCTGCGGAAATCATTCGATACAATGAACGAACTGTATACAAAACTTTTAGTTTCAGTCACTGTACCTGGCAGGTCAGATTGTTACTCTAATTTTCAGATATACACTGCCAAGCCAGTGCTTCCTGTAGCCTTTCTAAAGCAGGATGTATCCTGGTAAGGGAAGCATGACTCAAATTTCCTTCATGAACATCAAGATATACAATTCAAAGTTGCGTTCTTGGCAAGTAAATCCACAACTCACGAAATCGTAATAAGATAGCAAACAAATCAGGGAGCGGGTAGAGACTGAACCCAAGACAGGAGAGTTTTAAATCTCACAGGTCAGTGTGCTAACCATTGTACTAGGAGGTTAAGACAATAGCCTGTGCGTGTCAAGACTCACCTCTCACGGGTTAGATTCCAACGCGGTCTGTGATTCAAAAGCATAACATTGATAGCTATTGATTGTGACATGGAAAATGTGTTTCCTCTTTTTTAGGGGTCACCCTACCTTGGAGTGAGACGGCCTCACATATTAAATATATTAGTTTCCCAGTCCCTACCTAGGTGGCGGAAACAACATGGTATACAATGTTTTTTTGAGAGTGTAAACAACAACACGTCATCTGCATACCCGGATTCATTTGCATGTAGGCTCAAAACATGGGAAAAAAACACCCCCTCTCGCCTGAGTCAGTTCTGTAGGGAACCAGTATGTACAGAGAACAGTATAATATTGACAATTAGACGATTAAGATGCATATACAACACAATGGTATTTTTTATTTCCAATACGTTTCGCCTTTTCAGCACCTTCTTTAGCCTAATACAGAGGTGTCTGAAATACTGGAGAGAATTGAATAAAACTGAAAAAAACTACTTCACGGGCGAAACGTCAAAAACATTCTCTACTTCAATAATTTTATTTCTAATCCACACATTGGAAATATAACCTAGACTTCTACATTTCTGTTACGCGGGTTAGTTGTGATCTGTATCTCTTTTGTAGACGCATAAATGCAGCTAACACTTGTCAATACAAAGATAAACTCACATATAAATAGAAACATAGCAAAGGGAAAATGAGTAAAATTAATTGAAGTGGAACTAAATATTAGCGAAAGATGATATATGAAAGAAGATAATTTATTAAGGAAAAAAATATATCAGCAAAAAATTAATCAGAAACAGGATCTTGGAGAAATGGGGCTTGAGATACATGTGAAATTACTGAGAATGTTGACAAGTGTTGCAGTAGATTAGATTAAATATTACATAACTTGAACGCTGTAATATTCTCTGTGATACTGAGACTGGAACCATGAGATTAATTGATATTCCTTGCGTCACTAATGAAAGAATTAGTCAAAATACCGTGGTTTTAATCATTTATTATCAAGGCTGGAACAATTTATAACTAACATTACAGTGGCTGGAACAATTCACAGTTAACCCACATTACAGTTGTTGGAACAATTCGCAATCAACCCATATTGCAGAGGCTGGAACAATTCACAACTAACCCACAAAACTGTGACTGGAATAATTCACAAATTAATCCATAATACCGTGGCAAAAATTCACATCTAATCCACACATTGGAAATATAAGCTAGACTTCTACATTTCTGTTTCGCGGGTTGTGAACTGTCTCGCTTTCGTAGACGCATTGGTACAACTAACACTTGTCAATGTGATGGTAAAATTAACATGAAGATAAAAACATAGCGAAAGGGAAGGTGTATACATACACTATATATACCGTATATATACATCTGTATGTATATAGTATATATATTTCTCCAACAGATCTGTTGAAAAAGACCTCAGTTAAAGGTAGAAACATACATATCTGCGCAAACCACTGCCTTTCAGTTTACAGTGAACGTTACCATCGTGTTTCGCTTATATTTACTAACCTGGATTCGAGTATGCAGTGACTTTCAAGTTAAAGTTTTAAATATTTTCAAAGTTTGTGAAGACAGATAAAAACACATGAATAAAACTGTATTTCTTAGGAACACATGATGTGAGAGCAGTTATCTAGAGGACAGATCAATATGTTGAAGAGAATATAACTTTCTCATGTTAAAAATTGAATGGTCTAGCAGTGATATCTAAGATTTACTGCTTTAGTCTAGTCTGAAGATTTTCTTTTGCTCACACAACTCTTACTTGCTTAAACAATGTTCCCTGGCTTATTTCTTGCTTTGTTAATCAATGTTTTCTGGCGTAACTCCTGCTTCGTTAATTAACGTTTTCTGGCGTAACGCTTGCTTGGGTAATTAACGTTTTCTGGCGTAACTCCTGCTTGGGTAATTAACGTTTTCTGGCGTAACTCCTGCTTGGGTAATTAACGTTTTCTGGCGTAACTCCTGCTTGGGTAATTAACGTTTTCTGGCGTAACTCCTGCTTGGGTAATTAACGTTTTCTGGCGTCACTCCTGCTTGATTAACTAATGTTTTCTGGCGTAACTCCTGCTTCGTTAATTAACGTTTTCTGGCGTATCTCCTGCTTCGTTAATTAACGTTTTCTGGCGTAACGCTTGTTGGGTAATTAACGTTTTCTGGTGTAACTCCTGCTTGGGTAATTAACGTTTTTTGGCGTAACTCCTGCTTGGGTAATTAACGTTTTCTGGCGTAACTTCTGCTTGGTTAATTAATGTTTTCTGGCGTAACTCTTGCTTGGTTAATTAATGTTTTCTGGCGTAACTCTTGCTTGGTTAATTAACGTTTTTTGGCGTAACTCCTGCTTGGGTAATTAACGTTTTCTGGCGTAACTCCTGCTTGGGTAATTAACGTTTTCAGGCGTCACTCCTGCTTGATTAACTAATGTTTTCTGGCGTAACTCCTGCTTCGTTAATTAACGTTTTCTGGCGTATCTCCTGCTTCGTTAATTAACGTTTTCTGGCGTAACGCTTGTTGGGTAATTAACGTTTTCTGGTGTAACTCCTGCTTGGGTAATTAACGTTTTTTGGCGTAACTCCTGCTTGGGTAATTAACGTTTTCTGGCGTAACTTCTGCTTGGTTAATTAATGTTTTCTGGCGTAACTCTTGCTTGGTTGATTAATGTTTTCTGGCGTAACTCTTGCTTGGTTAATTAACGTTTTTTGGCGTAACTCCTGCTTGGGTAATTAACGTTTTCTGGCGTAACTTCTGCTTGGTTAATTAATGTTTTCTGGCGTAACGCTTGCTTGGTTAATTAACGTTTTCTGGCGTAACTCTTGCTTGGTTAATTAACGTTTTCT
Organism: Cherax quadricarinatus; assembly: GCF_038502225.1. Taxonomy (NCBI): domain Eukaryota; kingdom Metazoa; phylum Arthropoda; class Malacostraca; order Decapoda; family Parastacidae; genus Cherax; species Cherax quadricarinatus. Next base: position 1,478,523 of record NC_091360.1, on the reverse strand, counting down.
GGCGTAACTCTTGCTTGCTTAATCAATGTTTTCTGATAAAATTACTGTCCTGCTATTAAGACATTGGGTGAAATAGCTTATTGCAGGCTAGACTGAAGAGGGTTTTGCTGGGACGATCTTTCGACCTGTGTGGGCTTGATAAAGTCCTACACAGAG
>NC_091360.1:1453367-1473367 GCF_038502225.1 Cherax quadricarinatus | reverse complement strand
CAACCTGGTACTAGTTGTTACTAGCACAACCTGGTACTAGTTGTTACTAGCACAACCTGGTACTAGTTGTTACTACCATAACCTGGTACTAGTTGTTACTAGCACAACCTGGTACTAGTTGTTACTAGCACAACCTGGTACTAGTTGTTACTAGCACAACCTGGTACTAGTTGTTACTACCATAACCTGGTACTAGTTGTTACTAGCACAACCTGGTACTAGTTGTTACTAGCACAACCTGGTACTAGTTGTTACTAGCACAACCTGGTACTAGTTGTTACTAGCACAACCTGGTACTAGTTGTTACTAGCACAACCTGGTACTAGTTGTTACTACCATAACCTGGTACTAGTTGTTACTAGCACAACCTGGTACTAGTTGTTACTAGCACAACCTGGTACTAGTTGTTACTAGCACAACCTACTACTAGAGGCCTGCTAGAAAAGTACATGGGTCTGTGTACTCCTTAATATTATCATTGGGAATAAGAATAACATTCTCTCTCTCTCTCTCTCTCTCTCTCTCTCTCTCTCTCTCTCTCTTATTCACCCCTAACTCCCCTTCAGTAATTCACTCTACCCCAGTCCATAATATTTCAAATTTCCATTTAGTTCGCTTTAATTTCGGCGATATTCCCGAGGCTGATGTACTGGAAGAGAAGTCTGACAGCCGTAGCCCACAACTTGTGGGTTTGACTGTCTGCCTGCCTGTCTGTCTGCCTGTCTGTCTGCCTGTCTGTCTGTCCGCCTGGCATCTGTCTCTCTCCCCCTCCCCTCTCTCTCTCTCTCTCTCTCGCTCGCTACGTAATTTCCTTGCGGTAATGTAAGTTTCACGAATTTCACTACACGTGGGACGGCTCTTCCTGGTTGTGTAATATTCTCACTGAGGATGACCTTCCTGACGTAGTCTTGTTCCTGCTCTTAATGAGGACGTTACTGTTGCTACTTCTGTTATTGCGTTATTGTTGCTACTTCTGTTATTGCGTTACTGTTGCTACTTCTGTTATTGCGTTATTGTTGCTACTTCTATTATTGCGTTACTGTTGCTACTTCTATTATTGCGTTACTGTTGCTACTTCTATTATTGCGTTACTGTTGCTACTTCTATTATTGCGTTACTGTTGCTACTTCTATTATTGCGTTACTGTTGCTACTTCTATTATTGCGTTACTGTTGCTACTTCTATTATTGCGTTACTGTTGCTACTTCTATTATTGCGTTACTGTTGCTACTTCTATTATTTCGTTACTGTTGCTACTTCTATTATTGCGTTACTGTTGCTACTTCTATTATTGCGTTACTGTTGCTACTTCTATTATTGCGTTACTGTTGCTACTTCTATTATTGCGTTACTGTTGCTACTTCTATTATTGCGTTACTGTTGCTACTTCTATTATTGCGTTACTGTTGCTACTTCTATTATTGCGTTACTGTTGCTACTTCTATTATTGCGTTACTGTTGCTACTTCTATTATTGCGTTACTGTTGCTACTTCTATTATTGCGTTACTGTTGCTACTTCTATTATTGCGTTATTGTTGCTACTTTTATTATTGTTTTGTGATTGTTGTTGCTGTTGTTATTATTTTGATATTTTGGTTGCTGCTGCTGTTATTATTCTGTAATTGTTATTTTGTAATTACTATTGTTGCTATTATTATTATTATTATTATTATTGTTGTTGTTGTTATTGTTATTATTATTATTATTTGCATTTAAATCGTTGTTCTTATTATTATTTTAATTATTATTATTATTTTAATTATTATTATCATTTTAATTATTGTTATTATTTTGTTATTATTTTAATTGTTATTTTTTATTATTACTTTATTATTTTATTATTTTCATTGTTATTATTATTATTATTATTATTATTATTATTATTATTATTATTATTATTATTATTATTATTATTATTATTATTATTATTATTATTATTTCGTGAATTTTAACAAATCACGAACATTACTGCTGGTGTTATGAAAAGCAAATAACATTCCTTTTAGGTAGTTTGTTCAAGGTATATTCCCCGAGTGGTGAATGTCTCTCAGTGAATATTCAAAGTAAATATGACTAGTGACACGCGGCCTTAGTGACCTTCATGTACCATATAGATTTTAAACCCCTACATTATTATTAAACCCGTAGGATTATACAGCGCCTGGGGTGGGGGGAATGTGGAAGGCATTCAGGCTTAATTCGGGGAACTGGAGCACAGATCCAATTCCCTAAATCAAGAGCCCCTCACCAACATCAAGGAACCTTCCCTGAGGGGTTAAACCCCTACAGTAAAATAAATTCCAATGAGATAATCATTGTTGAAAAGTGTGTGAAATACTGACGACGGACGAATCCTACACACTAGGCTTCTTCAGTCACATACAAAGGGAGCAGAAGAAATTAAATAATGTTGATGTAATCAGTCTATAAGTCCATAAAGATTCCCAACTATTACATATGTGTCTTAATTTTCAAGATAATGATGCGATGCTTAAAAATTTAAAGAGAAGTTGATGGAAGAGTTTAATAGAATGAATATGTGAAGGAAGTTGAAATTGAATGATTGGAAGAGCAATGTGATGAGCGTAAGAAGTCTAAGGAATGAAAGACTGGGAGTGAAAGAGTAGAAAGGAGGAATAAGGAGAAAGAGCAATATTTAAATTCATGGAAAAACACGTGTCGACAGTTTGAGATTTGTGAAAGGAAGTGGATGATCAGTTAGACTTGGTAAAGACAGTTCCAGAAACATTATTAGATCCAAGCTACAATACCGACAGATTGATGGAAAAGATATATGCACAACACTCGGGTATCTTTACTGAGAGACGTTTCGCTCGATTGATAATGCCTGCTGAAGCCATGGGTTACTAGGTGTTGCACAGGTGTCTTGTTTACCAGTAGCTGCAGCGATGATAATTATGTGAGAAGAAAGAAAGGAATATGTAAGCGGATGCTTAAATAATAATAAGAAATTAATAATAACAATAATAATAATAATAATAATAATAATAATAATAATAACAATAATAATAATAATAATAATAATAATAATAATAATAATAATAATAAAAATAATAATAATAATAATAATAATAATAATAATAATAATTTAATAATAATAATAATAATAATAATAATAATAATAATAATAATAATAACAATAATAATAATAATAATAATATAATAATAATAATAATAATGAAAATAATAATGAAAATTATAATAATAATAATAATAATAATAATAATAATAATAATAATAATAATAATAATAATAATAATAATAATAATAATAATAATATGTTTGCTATTGTTATGAGGAGTTTGGAGGCAGATAATGTATCGTGTATAAGATCCAGGTGTGGTATGAAAATATTGAACAGAATTTTGTGGAGAACTGTGACGGGTTGCAGGATCAAAACTTACGAGATAGAGAAAGAAAAGGTATGAAGGAAAGGGGATAAAGAACTTCGAACGAGAGGGAGAATGGAGACTCTGAAGAGATATGGAAGGAACAAGGTGAAAACCTACGAACAGGAGGGAGAATGAGAATTAGAAGAGATATGAAGAGATAGGTATGAAAATGTAAGAACAAGAGGCAGAGAGAGAGAGAGAGAGAAAGAGAGAGAGAGAGAGAGAGAGAGAGAGAGAGAGAGAGAGAGAGAGAGAGAGAGAGAGAGAGAGAGAGAGAGAGAGAGAGAGACAGGCAGACAGACAGACAGACAGACAGACAGAGAGTGAGTTAGAAGGGATATCAAGGAAACGGTGAAAACCTGAGAAAGAGAGAGAGACAAAAGATATTTGAAAAAAGGAGGAAATCCTACGAACGAGAGTGAGGAAGAAAAGTACTTAGAAGTATCAAGAGAACAGGATGGATACCCAAGAGCGAAATGGATACCCAAGAGCGAAATGGATACCCTAGAGCGAAATGAATACCCAAGAGCGAAATGGATACCCAAGAGCGAAATGGATACCCAAGAGCGAAATGGATACCCAAGAGCGAAAGGAAAAGGCAGACGAGACACGAAAGAAACAAGATTAAAACCAACGAACTAGACAGAAACAGGAAGAGGAGAATCAAGGTGCGTGGACCCAAGTCGAGCCTCAGACGTTACTAACTCTGGCATTCAATTCCGCTCTGCCATTTTTCAAGCCTAGTTCTCCGGCTATTATTGAAGGTCGAATGAAGGTCACGCAAGGTCATTAATTATTCAGGCTTCATTACTGACCAGCATACACAACCCTGGCATCCCTAAATATCACTCCCGTCAGAATATCGATCTGGTTAATGCTTCAGTGACCGGAAGAATTTTACAGGTGGTGTAAAAGGCAAGATAAACCTAAGTGAGTGCAAACCAGGAGAGAGAATCGAACCTCCGTCACTTTAGGGACTAAATGACCAACACGAACTTTGCTATATAGATCTAATTTGAGTGAAATGCTATTATAAACAGAAATTTGTTAAACAAACCATACCACGGGAGGGGATAGAACTCGGGGATAGATTGCGGGTTCTATCCCCGCCCGTGGTATGGTTGTTTGCAATCGTGTCATTCCGATTTCGTGAGTCAGAAATTTGTTCTTCATATAGGCTTTTTTCAATATCTTAAACGAGTTAATAGTTTTCTATGATATTAATAATAATAATTATAATAATAATAAAATAGTAATAATAATGATAATTATAAAAGAATAATAAAAATAATAATTATAATAAAATAATAATATAATAAAACTAATAATAATTACAATTGTTGTTATAATTATTAACTGCAGTCATAATAATAATAATAATAATAATAATAATAATAATAATAATAATAATAATAATAATAATGATAATAATAATAATAATAATAATAATAATAATAATAATAATAATAATAATAATAATAATAATAATAATAATAATAATAATGATAATAATAATAATAATAATAATAATAATAATAATAATAATAATAATAATAATAATAATAATAATAATAATAATAGAGTTAGCAAGCCAATTAATGATTCAAGAGAATTAAGCATAGAGAAAATGAAAGTGGAAGAGAGAGACAAGAGGAGACAGGGAACATAGAATTAATTTATTTTAAGTTAGCAAGCACTGGAACAGCAGAAAAACTGTGCAACAAAAGTGCTCTTGGTACAGCAGAGCAAGGAAGTGTATGTACACAGAGAGGTGCGTGTCTCTGTCAACATACATATTGGCGTGTGTACCTTGTAGTGTGTATATACCTAGAGATGTCTATCTCTTAGTCTATATACATTTTTTGGTGTGTAACCTCTCAGTCAGTGTGCTGTTTGTTGTGTGTATCTCTCAGTATACTCTTTGTGTGCATCTCTCAGTCAGTATACTCTTTGTTGTGTGTATCTCTCAGGCTATATACTCTAAGAGGTATACATCTGTTGGTCTGTATACATGTAAAGGTGTTATTTCTTAGACTTCATTCACTGAAAGCTATGTATCTCTCAAGATATGTATACCAGGAGGTTCATATCTTAAAGGGTACATGAAGTGATAATTTATTAGTCTCGCAACATTCTTGACTGGTGGAGAACAAAGTGGTGGGTAGTTTTACCGACTTGTCAAATCAATCAACACTTTTTAATCTTTGTCAAGGCATATACAGGGTGCTTCAAATAAATGCACTCAGTTTCAAAGCAATATGCTTTGATATTGTGTTAAGAACCCTGTACTTAAGAATTTGTGAGAAAAATCCGAATAATGATGTTCATCAGATGCATAATGTTACCAGTGCGTAAATCTTTGACTCTGCAGTTAATGTGAAGTATCATGAGGTGAATCTTGCAAGCAAGGTTGGCTCCTCTCTTGCCTTGACCCAACCTGGTTTAAATTAGCATTTCAATGAATCGTTGAACGCTGGAAAGATGTTGGTGTTAATGTTAAGTACAAAGTCAATTTTATCAAGATCCTATGAGAGAGAGAGAGAGAGAGAGAGAGAGAGAGAGAGAGAGAGAGAGAGAGAGAGAGAGAGAGAGAGAGAGAGAGAGAGAGAAAGAAAGAGAGTAGTCGATTCAATATCCAACGAGGTGTGGTGGTGAAAATCACCTTTTTGCCGCTGATGGTATAGTGATACAAGGGTACGTCCGGCAAGAGAAGGAGGAGGAGGAGAAGAGGAAAAAGAGTAAAGAGGAAGAGGACAAGGAGGAGGAGAGACAGAAGAGAAAGAATAAGAGGAGGAAGTAGGCGAGAATTTTATTGAATACTCGGGAAAGTGAAGTTGCCCAGGGAGCGCTTACTCTAAATCAGGTTTTAAATCACAGTCTTGTTGTCGTCTCTTGTACTGAGGTTAAGCATCACTTTACATATATATATATATATATATATATATATATATATATATATATATATATATATATATATATATATATATATATATATATATATATATATATATATATATATATATATATATACATATATATATATGTCTTGCCGAATATGTAAAACTGGTCAATTAGCAAGAACTCATATAAAATTAAGTTCTTTCTGAAATTTTCTCTTATACGTTTAAAGATATATTTTTTCATTAATGTTAATATAAAAAATTTTAATTTTGCATCAAAAGAATCTTAGAAAACTTACCTAACCTTATTATAACAAGAACAATTTATTTTAGCCTAACCCAACTAAATATGTTTTAGATTTGTTTACAATAATTTAATACTAAACAAACACAGTGACATAATTTTTTCGTTAGGTTCAGAATGATTTTGGCGAAATTATTGCATACACAAACTTTCGTTTGTCCTGTATGGCAAGATGAGCGTTGTTATTTAAGCCAAGATCGCAAGTTCTACCTATTCGGCACGACATATATATATATATATATATATATATATATATATATATATATATATATATATATATATATATATATATATATATATATATATATATATATATATATATATATATATATATATATATATATTTATATATATATATATATATATATATATATATATATATATATATATATATATATATATATATATATATATATATATATATATATATATATATATATATATATATTTATATACATATATACATTTATATACATATATACATATATATACATATATACATAGGTAGTAGGTTGGTAGACAGCAACCACCCAGGGAAGTACTACCGTCCTGCCAGATGACTGTGAAACAAAAACCTGTAACTGTTTTGCATGATGGTAGGATTGCTGGTTTCTTTTTCTGTCTCATAAACACGCTAAGATAACAGGGATATCTTGCTACTCCTACTTACACTTTGGTCACACTTCACAGACACGCACATGCATATATATATATACATACATCTAGGTTTTTCTCTTTTTTCTAAATAGCTCTTGTTCTTTTTTATTTTTTCTATTGTCCATGGGGAAGTGGAAAAGAATCTTTCCTCCGTAAGCCATGCGTGTCGTATGAGGCGACTAAAATGCCGGGAGCAATGGGCTAGTAACCCCTTCTCCTGTATACAATTACTAAAAAAGAGAAGAAGAAAAACTTTATAAAACTGGGTTGCTTAAATGTGCGTGGATGTAGTGCGGATGACAAGAAACAGATGATTGCTGATGTTATGAATGAAAAGAAGTTGGATGTCCTGGCCCTAAGCGAAACAAAGCTGAAGGGGGTAGGAGAGTTTCAGTGGGGGGAAATAAATGGGATTAAATCTGGAGTATCTGAGAGAGTTAGAGCAAAGGAAGGGGTAGCAGTAATGTTAAATGATCAGTTATGGAAGGAGAAAAGAGAATATGAATGTGTAAATTCAAGAATTATGTGGATTAAAGTAAAGGTTGGATGCGAGAAGTGGGTCATAATAAGCGTGTATGCACCTGGAGAAGAGAGGAATGCAGAGGAGAGAGAGAGATTTTGGGAGATGTTAAGTGAATGTATAGGAGCCTTTGAACCAAGTGAGAGAGTAATTGTGGTAGGGGACTTGAATGCTAAAGTAGGAGAAACTTTTAGAGAGGGTGTGGTAGGTAAGTTTGGGGTGCCAGGTGTAAATGATAATGGGAGCCCTTTGATTGAACTTTGTATAGAAAGGGGTTTAGTTATAGGTAATACATATTTTAAGAAAAAGAGGATAAATAAGTATACACGATATGATGTAGGGCGAAATGACAGTAGTTTGTTGGATTATGTATTGGTAGATAAAAGACTGTTGAGTAGACTTCAGGATGTACATGTTTATAGAGGGGCCACAGATATATCAGATCACTTTCTAGTTGTAGCTATACTGAGAGTAAAAGGTAGATGGGATACAAGGAGAATAGAAGCATCAGGGAAGAGAGAGGTGAAGGTTTATAAACTAAAAGAGGAGGCAGTTAGGGTAAGATATAAACAGCTATTGGAGGATAGATGGGCTAATGAGAGCATAGGCAATGGGGTCGAAGAGGTATGGGGTAGGTTTAAAAATGTAGTGTTAGAGTGTTCAGCAGAAGTTTGTGGTTACAGGAAAGTGGGTGCAGGAGGGAAGAGGAGCGATTGGTGGAATGATGATGTAAAGAGAGTAGTAAGGGAGAAAAAGTTAGCATATGAGAAGTTTTTACAAAGTAGAAGTGATGCAAGGAGGGAAGAGTATATGGAGAAAAAGAGAGAAGTTAAGAGAGTGGTGAAGCAATGTAAAAAGAGAGCAAATGAGAGAGTGGGTGAGATGTTATCAACAAATTTTGTTGAAAATAAGAAAAAGTTTTGGAGTGAGATTAACAAGTTAAGAAAGCCTAGAGAACAAATGGATTTGTCAGTTAAAAATAGGAGAGGAGAGTTATTAAATGGAGAGTTAGAGGTATTGGGAAGATGGAAGGAATATTTTGAGGAATTGTTAAATGTTGATGAAGATAGGGAAGCTGTGATTTCGTGTATAGGGCAAGGAGGAATAACATCTTGTAGGAGTGAGGAAGAGCCAGTTGTGAGTGTGGGGGAAGTTCGTGAGGCAGTAGGTAAAATGAAAGGGGGTAAGGCAGCCGGGATTGATGGGATAAAGATAGAAATGTTAAAAGCAGGTGGGGATATAGTTTTGGAGTGGTTGGTGCAATTATTTAATAAATGTATGGAAGAGGGTAAGGTACCTAGGGATTGGCAGAGAGCATGCATAGTTCCTTTGTATAAAGGCAAAGGGGATAAAAGAGAGTGCAAAAATTATAGGGGGATAAGTCTGTTGAGTGTACCTGGTAAAGTGTATGGTAGAGTTATAATTGAAAGAATTAAGAGTAAGACGGAGAATAGGATAGCAGATGAACAAGGAGGCTTTAGGAAAGGTAGGGGGTGTGTGGACCAGGTGTTTACAGTGAAACATATAAGTGAACAGTATTTAGATAAGGCTAAAGAGGTCTTTGTGGCATTTATGGATTTGGAAAAGGCGTATGACAGGGTGGATAGGGGGGCAATGTGGCAGATGTTGCAAGTGTATGGTGTAGGAGGTAGGTTACTGAAAGCAGTGAAGAGTTTTTACGAGGATAGTGAGGCTCAAGTTAGAGTATGTAGGAAAGAGGGAAATTTTTTCCCAGTAAAAGTAGGCCTTAGACAAGGATGTGTGATGTCACCGTGGTTGTTTAATATATTTATAGATGGGGTTGTAAGAGAAGTAAATGCGAGGGTTTTGGCAAGAGGCGTGGAGTTAAAAGATAAAGAATCACACACAAAGTGGGAGTTGTCACAGCTGCTCTTTGCTGATGACACTGTGCTCTTGGGAGATTCTGAAGAGAAGTTGCAGAGATTGGTGGATGAATTTGGTAGGGTGTGCAAAAGAAGAAAATTAAAGGTGAATACAGGAAAGAGTAAGGTTATGAGGATAACAAAAAGATTAGGTGATGAAAGATTGAATATCAGATTGGAGGGAGAGAGTATGGAGGAGGTGAACGTATTCAGATATTTGGGAGTGGACGTGTCAGCGGATGGGTCTATGAAAGATGAGGTGAATCATAGAATTGATGAGGGAAAAAGAGTGAGTGGTGCACTTAGGAGTCTGTGGAAACAAAGAACTTTGTCCTTGGAGGCAAAGAGGGGAATGTATGAGAGTATAGTTTTACCAACGCTCTTATATGGGTGTGAAGCGTGGGTGATGAATGTTGCAGCGAGGAGAAGGCTGGAGGCAGTGGAGATGTCATGTCTGAGGGCAGTGTGTGGTGTGAATATAATGCAGAGAATTCGTAGTTTGGAAGTTAGGAGGAGGTGCGGGATTACCAAAACTGTTGTCCAGAGGGCTGAGGAAGGGTTGTTGAGGTGGTTCGGACATGTAGAGAGAATGGAGCGAAACAGAATGACTTCAAGAGTGTATCAGTCTGTAGTGGAAGGAAGGCGGGGTAGGGGTCGGCCTAGGAAGGGTTGGAGGGAGGGGGTAAAGGAGGTTTTGTGTGCGAGGGGCTTGGACTTCCAGCAGGCATGCGTGAGCGTGTTTGATAGGAGTGAATGGAGACAAATGGTTTTTAATACTTGACGTGCTGTTGGAGTGTGAGCAAAGTAACATTTATGAAGGGATTCAGGGAAACCGGCAGGCCGGACTTGAGTCCTGGAGATGGGAAGTACAGTGCCTGCACTCTGAAGGAGGGGTGTTAATGTTGCAGTTTAAAAACTGTAGTGTAAAGCACCCTTCTGGCAAGACAGTGATGGAGTGAATGATGGTGAAAGTTTTTCTTTTTCGGGCCACCCTGCCTTGGTGGGAATCGGCCGGTGTGATAATAAAATAAAAAAAAAAAAAATATATATATATATATATATATATATCTATATATATAGATATATATATATATATATATATATATATATATATATATATGTTGTGCCGAATAGGTAAAACTTGCGATTTTGGCCTAATGAAACAAGCGAAAATTTGTGTATGGAATAATTTCGCAAAACATCATTCTGAACCTAACGAAAAAATATATTTCATTGTTTATTATTAAATTATTGTAAACTTATCTAAAACATATTTAACTGGATTGGTTAAATTAAATTTCTCCTGTTATAAGGTTAGGTAAGTTTTCTAGGGTTCTTTTGGTACAAAATTATTAATTTTTACATTAACATAAATAAAAAATATATATATTTAAACGTATAAGAGAAAATTTTAGAAAGTACTTACTATTTTAAATGAGTTCTTGCTAATTGACTAATTTTACCTATTCGGCACGACATATATTTACAATCAGGGCTACATTTAGTTGTAAGTAAACGCTACCTATCGCAAATTCATTTACAATTAGGACTACTTTCTGTAAATTATTTATATCTGAGGCTTATTGGTTTCAGTAGTTGTAGATATACTGATTCATGCCAAGATTGTTTTTAACCATTGATGGTTTCAGCCAAGTTAGTGCCTCTGGAACCACATTTTTGAAAACTTATTCGATTTAGGGGCTACTTTCTGTAATTTTGTCTTTTGTTTGCAATCTGGATGCTTTTTGAGAGGGTTTTTTACTCTGGGGAAATCTTTTTCGTTATCTTTTTTTTTTAACATTAAAGTCACACTTTCTCCAAGCTTATTTAGACTGGATGCTATTGTCTATAAGCTTATTTAATATGTAAATTGTTATTTGTAAGTTTATTTTTATTTGGAGTTACTCTTTTTTTTACGAGCATAGTTACATTAAGTTTTTTTTTTTTTGGAAAGGTTTTATTTTACATTTTAAAGACAATTTCTCCAAAATTATTGATCTACACCATGCCTAACCCTTCTAGGGTAGGGTAGGTGCCTGAGCCCGAGCCTTTAGCTCATAAGACTGTCATTCCCATTTGCCCCCTTGGGGCGGGGATGGCAGACCAGAGAGGCCTAGCTTGTGGCTAGGCCTGGGGACAGTTGGTCCCAAAGATGAGGAGGTACTTTTGCCTCCTCCCATGGGAGACTTAGGTCTCAGACACTCCCTAAAGAGGGAGCCAAGGCCGGGCCACCACTTGGAAAAGGCCCGGGCCGGGAGAATACCGGCGAATCTTTAATAATAATAATAATAATCCAAAATTATTTACATTTAGAATTACTTTCTTCAAGCTTGGTTACATTTAAAAAAAAACATTTGGAAATCTTTATTGCATCATCTTTTTCTCGTTTGGAGAATTTTTTTTTTCAAATGCTTAGGAGCTTCTGGACAATTTTATTTACACTTTTTTTCCATATGAGGATGATGTCTATAATTTTATTTACATTTTGGAATAGTTTTACAACTGTTTTATAAAGGGATCTATTGGTTTATGTGTTTTATTGTTGGGGAAAATTTCAATCTATAGGAGAGAGAGAGAGATAAAGATAGAGATAGATAAATAGGTAGATAGATAGATAGATAGATAGATAGATAGATATAGAGAGAGAGCATTAACACGTTAGTAAGAATTAGTGTTATGGAGAAACTCGTTTATTTAACCTAATGCAACACTCACCTGTCAGATCTGACTGATTGAGAAGAGGGAATCGACCAGCTTTATATTGAATTCCGGGATTAGAAATAGACGTGTTGAACAGAGGGGAAAGAAGGAAGAGAGAGAGAGAGAGAGAGGGAGAGAAAGAGAGAGCAGAGAGAGACTACTGCATGTAAATTAGAGTTTAAAGTTGAATTTGCCATTGACTACACTAGGAATGTTTGCAGAGTTGAAAATAATAATAATAATAATAATAATAATAATAATAATAATAATAATAATAATAATAATAATAATAATAATAATAATAATAATAATAATTATTATTATTATTATTATTATTATTATTATTATTATTATTATTATTATTATTATTATTATTATTATTATTATTATTATTATGTTTGAAGCGTTAAAATTGATAGGTGATAGAACACCTATTGAAGAGAAAGTAATTAAGTTTGATCCGTAGAACAGGAGGGAATCTCCAATTCTTTGTACCAAGAACCCTTCCCTGGTATTCTGTCACTTCCTTCTCTCAGGCTTGGAGGATCCTCGGCTCAGTGGGTTGCAGTCAAGTGTGAGTTATATCCACATTTCAGTTCGACTCCCCCATATGCTTACAATTTCAGTTCGTAATTTCATGTATTCACGTACTTCAGTATTTCAGGCAAGTGACTGAAATTAGTAGTATGCGAGAGACGCCTCTGTGCAACGAAGAGCTAAGGTAAATAATGGGTTGGTGAATATTGTGGTATTCTATTTAAAATCTATATACTTACGTTCATGTGTATGTGTGTGTGTGTGTGTGTGTGTGTGTGTGTGTGTGTGTGTGTGTGTGTGTGTGTGTGTGTGTGTGTGTGTGTGTGTGTGTGTGTGTGTGTGTGTTTGTATGTGTTAACTCACCTGCTCTCCTAATTGTATCTGCAGGGGTCGAGTCACAGCTCCTGGCCCCGCCTCTTCACTGGTCGCTACTAGGTTCACTCTTTCCTGTTCCATGAGCTTTATCATACTTCTTCCAAAAGCTATGTATAGAACCTACCTCCACAACATCACTCACCAGACTGCTTCACTTTGTTACAACTCTATGGCTGAAGAACTACTTCTTAACATCCCTGTGACTCATCTGAGTTTTTAACCTCCAATTGTGACTCCCGGTTGCTGTGTCACATCTCTGAATCATTCTGTGTGTGTGTGTGTGTGTGTGTGAGAGAGAGAGAGAGAGAGAGAGAGAGAGAGATAGAGAGAGAGAGAGGAGGAGGTCGAGTCTCTGAAGTAACAAGTGTGAAGTCATTAGAGGTAAGTGGGAGGTCAGTTACAATGATGTTTGACTGCAGAGAGAGAGAGAGAGAGAGAGAGAGAGAGAGAGTTAAGAAAGGCCTGTAAGGAAAGTCTCATTTACTCTGAGATGCGGTGACTTAAAAGTTTTGTGAGGAACTATGTATATACCTTGAGGTACTGCCCATGTATCATGAGTCTCTGTCCTAGATATTAAAAAATTACAACTTCAGCACTTACATTAATTATAACAAATATAATAATGTTAACAGACATTTTAACAGATAGTGATTGAAATTAACCTCCAATATCACTTCTGTGCCTCCTCCAAGAAGGGGCCTTGATACCAGTTAGGGGGGAGGGCTCTTGATCGAAAGAATTAAACTCGTCCTTCACTTGTACCGAACTTGATTGCTTCCCAATCTCCCAGGAGCTATATGGACCCAAGCAGATTTAGCGCTCCTCCCATAATAAAAACAACCTACAATGCATTTTCTGTGATTTTTTTTGGTTGGTGTCAGAAATATATACAGCCACCAGCAGCCTCCATGAAAAAACAACATTTAAATCAAAAGGCATATTAATGACAATGGTAATGGAAGTGTTATGGTGATGCCGTCTACTTCACACGGAATGATTAGTAAGTAATGAGACAAGCTTGGCTGTGTTCGCTCGTCTGTGGCTGGAGGATTCACGATCATAGAAGAGAGAGACAGACAGCAGACAGACAGAAAGAAAAGAAGAGAGAGAGACAGAGACAGAGGGTTAAAAACCCAACAATCAGATAATTGCCAGAGTGAAATGAAAAATATTACAGACATGTGTAAATTAAGAAGCATTAGAGGACCTGAATAAATTATTTCTTCTCACGAGGGGGTCAAGAATAAATTAGATTGCCTAAGAACAGCGCCAACTTTCTTCAAGTTCCGTTAATTGCCATTAAAACTAAATTGCGAGAAAGAAAAAAAAACATTGAGAATAAAACTCATATGAAGTTACCACTTAATTAATTCCATTAGTTACAATAATTAATTCCTGATTCAGCTCAGCTGTACTCAGCAGTTCTCTTTCATCGGCTCATCTCTCTTTACCCTCATTCTCTAGACACTGTATAAGCTCTATGAATATAGTGTATCCCAATAAATGTAATAATAATAATAATAATAATAATAATAATAATAATAATAATAATAATAATTATTATTATTATTATTATTATTATTATTATTATTATTATTATTATTATTATTATTATTATTATTATACAGTTGGCAAGATCATGAAATTTCATTAAATTCGTCGTTTTTCTGAAATTATATAAATATATATATATATATATATATATATATATATATATATATATATATATATATATATGTATATATATATGTATATATATATATATGTATATATATATATATACAGCAAACAATACCCACAACCCAGCAAACCGCCCCGACGGGATCACCATCTATCCTTGGAAGAATGGCAAGCTCTTAGCATGGGACTATACCTGTGTGTCCACACTGGCTGACACCTATATCCATCACAGTGTGGGGCGACAGGGAGGAGCTGCTGACCACAGGGAGGAGTACAAGATCAGCAAGTACAGGGACATTAGCCAACAGTATCAATTTGTCCCAGTGGGATCAGAGACCTTGGGATCATGGGGAAAAAATGCCACACGTTTCCTTAAAGAATTGGGTTCCAGACTCATCGACACCACCAGGGACCCAAGGGCAGCCACTTTCATGTTCCAGCGCCTCAGCATCGCCATCCAGAGGGGAAATGCTTGCTGCATACTTGGTTCACGTCCAGCCTCGGAGGAGCTGGAGGAAATTCATCATCTTTGATACATTGTGCCATTGTATTCATGTTTATGTTTTTTTCTGTAAATGTATTTTGTTTATTAATAAATGTTCACATAGAATATAAATATAGGGGGTGGTAAGAGAAGAAAATATTCAAACAGCTCCGGGGAGAACCTTGAGTTTTCCCTGAGGTACGTTTATTGTCTTCTCTGAGGATGAGGGTCCCCATTCCAGCTATAGAGGTGGTACTTCCCTATATTATATATATAATATATATACATATATATATATATATATATATATATATATATATATATATATATATATATATATATATACTCCCTGGGCACCCGTCTCGACCCACAGGCCATTCGGATTGGTGTTGCTCTTCGCCTAGCCGCCCCCATCCTCACCGAACATAGGTGTATTTGCGGCAGGGCGACAGCTGATCAATTCGGACTCCATGGTCTCGTGTGTCACACAGCAGAAGGGAAGTATGCCAGACATGAGGAGATCAATGACATAATAAAGAGAAGCCTCGCCACAGCCCGTTGCCCAGCTCAACGGGAACCCCAAGTACAGAGGTCTGATGGAAGTCAAAAGCGTCCTGATGGAGCCACTATGCTACCCTGGAAGGATGGAAAGCAGATTGCCTGGGACTACACCTGTGCTGCCACATTGGCAGACACCTACTTGCCATACTCTGTAGTGGAAGGGGGTGGAGCTGCCAGCCACAGGGAGACCCAGAAGTTCCGAAAATATGAAGACCTTCCCCCTTGCTATAACTTCATTCCAATAGGGTCGGAGACCCTTGGAGCATGGGGCAAGTGTGCTCTAAAGTTCCTCAAAGAGCTGGGTGAAAAGCTCATCATAGAAACCAAGGACCACAGGGCGACCAGCTTCCTCTTTCAGAGACTCAGTGTTGCGATCCAGAGAGGAAATGCCTGCAGCATTCTGGGCACGCGGCCCACCGCAGGGGAGCTGGACGAAGTATTCGAGATGTAGCTCTGAGTTACCTATGTTGTTTTACTTTGTATCATATTTTTTGTGAATGTTTCGTCAATGTATTTTGTCTTTAAATAAAATATATATATACATAATATAGGGGATGGTAGGAGAAAATTCTCAAACAGCTTCAGGGAGAATCTTGAGTTTTCCCTGAAGCAAGTTTATTTTTTTCTCTGAGGATGAGGGTCCCCATGACAGTTCTAGAGGTGGTACCTCCCTATATTTATATATATATATATATATATATATATATATATATATATATATATATATATATATATATATATATATATATATATATATATGTAATATATATATATATATATATATATATATATATATATATATATATATATATATATATATATATATATATATATATATATATATATATATATATATATATATATATATATATCGCGCTCTAATGCAATAAACATGACAAATGATAATTGTTTTTCATTTACAAATAATTTTGGTTATGATTTAATGGGTCTTACTACTTGTCAATCATTTGTTTTACTTTATAACTGTGGTTGGCAGCTGGAGAATATATGAGGCGGTCCTGGGTGAGTGTGTTGCAACATAGGTTGTTGCTAGTGATGAGGCGATCCTATGTGGGTGTGTTGCAACATAGGTTGTTGGTAGTGATGAGGCGGCCCTGGGTGGGTGTGTTGCAACATAGGTTGTTGCTAGTGATGAGGCGATCCTATGTGGGTGTGTTGCAACATAAGTTGTTGCTAGTGATGAGGCGGTCCTCGGTGGGTGTGTTGCAACATAGGTTGTTGCTAGTGATGAGACGGTCCTGGGTGGGTGTGTTGCAACATAGGTTGTTGCTAGTGATGAGCCGGTCCTGGGTGGGTGTTTTGCAACATAGGTTGTTACTAGTGATGAGGCGGTCCTGGGTGGGTGTTTTGCAACATAGGTTGTTACTAGTGATGAGGCGGTCCTGGGTGGGTGTGTTACAACATAGGTTGTTGCTAATGATGAGGCGGTCTTGGGTGGGTGTGTTGCGTCTGGGTGTCTTTGTTGTGGACGTTTCGCCATCCAGTGGCTGGCTGGATGGCGAAACGTCTACGATAGGGATGCCCGGGTGTTGCGCATGTGTCTTAATTTCATCTTGTCGGTATTATATACCATTCTTGTACTACTACTACTACTACTACTACTACTACTACTACCACCACCACCTCTTCCTGCCTATATTTAGCCGTCCTGCTCCTCTTCTGGTTAGTGTGGCTTTGTAAATGGTCCAAGTCGGACCGAAACGTCGTCGTAAGCTTCTCTCTTTTATGTGCGGGTTATTTGTGTATCGTTCCAGTCACGGTATTGTGCCTTTTTTCGTTATTCTAGGTGGGTGTGTTGCAACATAGGTTGTTGCTAGTGATGAGGCGGCCCTGGGTGGGTGTGTTGCAACATAGGTTGTTGCTAGTGATGAGGCGGCCCTGGGTGGGTGTGTTGCAACATAGGTTTTTGCTAGTGATGAGGCGGTCCTTGGTGGGTGTGTTGCAACATAGGTTGTTGCTAGTGATGAGGCGGCCCTGGGTGGGTGTATTGCAACATAGGTTGTTGCTAGTGATGAGGCGGCCCTGGGTGGGTGTGTTGCAACATAGGTTGTTGCTAGTGATGAGGCGGCCCTGGGTGGGTGTGTTGCAACATAGGTTGTTGCTAGTGATGAGGTGGTCCTAGGTGGGTGTGTTGCAACATAGGTTGTTGCTAGCGATGAGGTGGTCCTAGGTTGGTGTGTTGCAACATAGGTTGTTGCTAGTGATGAGGTGGTCCTAGGTTGGTGTGTTGCAACATATGTTGTTGCTAGCGATGAAGCATTTATTGCGACAGCGCTGAGCTCCACGTAGAGCTTCATTTGGTCATGATAAAGCTCCTCAAAGAGCAAAACGTTGTTATGGTGAAAGCTTGTTGCGTCGTGAAGGAAACGTACTCTGCAGAACTTTTCTTTTTTCTTGAAACAAATCTGCTTTCTTATTCATTTTCGCAAGCTCCTGATGTGTTGATTACAACACGAAAGGCCTAGAGCTGTTACTCAACTCCTCCCTGTGGTTGTTATATATATATATATATATATATATATATATATATATATATATATATATATATATATATATATATATATATATATATATATATATATATATATATATATATATATATATATATATATATATATATATATATATATATATATATATATATATATATATATATATATATATATATATATATATTATGAAACCTCTGGAGATTAGAACTCAGAAAACAGATAATTTGTAACATAAATATCATAGAGAATGAATAACTGACTCGCATAATCCCCGCTTATCAACTCATGTAAGTCTGGCAAAGTGGTCTTTTCCGCCGACTGTGTACCCAGCAATCTGCGCTGAATGCGAGCACCTGCCTGGAATTTCAGTCTCACTGAAGACCGATCTTTCTATGCAAATTACTTTTTGAGCAAATGCATTTATGAAGCAATTTGAGGCAACATAGTGCAGTTGGGTTAAAAAAAAAGGACGTGTGTATGTGTTTGTGTTTGTGTGTGTGTGTGTGTGTGTGTGTGTGTGTGTGTGTGTGTGTGTGTGTGTGTGTGTGTGTGTGTGTGTGTGTTTCAATCGACCATGGCATTCGATGCCATGTGCTACTCTCTCTCTCTCACTCTCTCTCTCTCTCTCTCTCTCTCTCTCTCTCTCTCTCTCTCTCTCTCTCTCTCTCTCTCTCTCTCTCTCTCTCTCTCTCTCTCTCTCTCTCTCTCTCTCTCTCTATTTTCTCTCTCTTTATCCTCTCTTTTATTAATATTATTATTATTATTATTTATTTATTTTTATTACTGCTATTATTATTATTATGATTATTATTATTAAAAATAACCGTGAATTCCCATTTGTCACTTAGCATTTCATTGCTTAGATAGTAACATTTGTGACTATTTCTTCAATGAAGGAAGTTGCCTTGATGCTGATAAAGGGTTCGTAATTCAAGGAATTGGAGATATCCCTAAACACACACACACATCTATGCAATCCAGACCTGTCATTCAGTGAAACCGGTAACATAACAGAGATTTAATATCAAGTTCTTAATTGCCTATCAGCAATCTGGCCCCATGACACAATTATTTCGCTTGTAAATCTGGACAGGAATGGCACACATGACTGTCTGTAAGCATAAATTCACACATGTACACCTGGTATTACTTTCTCTATGACCTCACGGATATGTTCACTGTAATAGTAGCAAATACACGATGAAATACCCTCTTCCATGTAAAGAAGAATGAAAAAGCAGATTCTGCTATTTGAATTGATAATAGTTGGATTGACAAACGAAATGAATGAGGAATGGGATGTGACGGAAAATAGTCTGCGTGAGGAAGTCGAAGAAATATTTACGAGATGAGGAAAGTGAGAAAGATCAGAAAACAATAACTGCAGATGAGAAATAGGCCAAGAAACCGGAAGAAGAAATAGGAATGCTGAGAGAGGAGCTTTTTCAAATGAAAGTTATAGAAAAACTGTG
>NC_091360.1:1433367-1445867 GCF_038502225.1 Cherax quadricarinatus | reverse complement strand
CTGCCTTAAGGAAATTTTGGTGTTGAAGAGAGAGAGAGAGAGAGAGAGAGAGAGAGAGAGAGAGAGAGAGAGAGAGAGAGAGAGAGAGAGAGAGAGAGAGAGTGTGTGTGTATGTGTGTGTGTGTGTATTTGTGTGTGTGTGTGTGTGTGTGTGTGTGTGTGTGTGTGTGTGTATGTATGTGTGTGTGTGTGTGAATTATTCACCCCGAATGTAATGTTTTATTGGATAAAGAAATTGAAATTGATATTGGAAATTAAATAAAGCAACAAGTAGGGGAACAGTAGAAATCTGGAAGAAGATAAATGATAAAAATACTGAGAATGAAAAAATTTAAGTGGAAATTAGTTTTACATAAGGATCCAATCCTACACAAGGTGATCCAACACCATACAATCCAATCCAATCAAATACAAGACGATCCACTCCTATATATGACAATCCAATCTCAAGCAAGATAATCACATTCTTTAAAAGAATTCAGTCCCTACAAGACGATCCAGTCCAATACATGAAGATTCAATCCAAACATAACAATCGAATCATATATAAGGAATCGTAAAAAACAGTAAATAAAATAGATATACAAGAAAATTATATCTGTGCCTGAGGAAACGCTAAATCCGTATGGGCCACACAGCGCCTGGGGAATGGTAAGTAATGAGGTTTGACCCAAGAGAAGGGTATCTCAAATTCCTTGGATCACGAGCCCTTAATTATCGCCAAGGGTTTCCTTCCAGTTGAAGTGTAACCGAAGAATATATATTATAAGATATTAACATACATAGAAACAGAATCTCAGAAGATCTATTGATCTGTAAATTTCGACTTTCCCTTTTGGGATCTTCCGAGTTTTTTCTCCATTTAGGTTATTACTGAGCATCGGTAAGTTACCATTACACTTGAGTTATTCAAGAGTTATCTTGTTTACATTTCACTAGACGTTAAACCCGCGTGGTTTAGTCAAGAGTGGTTTAGGCTCGACCGTCCGTCCAGTGATAGCAAGGAGAGTCCCAGCAGTGCTGGTGACCTCGGAAAAGTACTACTAAAGTACCGTTATGGCTGCCTTGGGGCTCTCCTACCTCGGGAAAATTGTCCTCCAGTGATGCATTTTTCTTACTTTAGTACAACGCTACGTTCCCCAAGTTTACCCTTGCTCCCTAGGTAGGGAGGAAGGAAGTAGCTGTTTGTCTCTCTCTCTGTCTGTAGTATTTAATCAATAGCAACACTGCGACTAGCCGAGGATTCGAACCCATGTTGTTTTGGCCCACTTCATGGTGAGCGAAAATCACAAATGACGTTCTAACCCACAGGACCACGCAATCCCACAAGAACCAAGCACCCAAAAGAGCTACGTGATTTACCTTGATCCGAGGACACCTGGCTCTGCTGGGTACATGGTTCTTGTAGGATTGCGTGGTCCTGTGGGTTAGAGCGTCATGTGTGATTTTTGCTTACCATGAGGCGGGCCAAAACGACATGGTTTCGAATCCTCGGCTAGTTCTAGTGTTGTTATTGATTCAATACCACTCGTTCGTGGTTACAATAATATATATATATATATATATATATATATATATATATATATATATATATATATATATATATAGAATTGATGAGGGGAAAAGGGTGAGTGGTGCACTTAGGAGTCAGTGGAGACAAAGAACTTTGTCCTTGGAGGCAAAGAGGGGAATGTATGAGAGTATAGTTTTACCAACACTCTTATATGGGTGTGAAGCATGGGTGATGAATGTTGCAGCGAGGAGAAGGCTGGAGGCAGTGGAGATGTCATGTCTGAGGGCAATGTGTGGTGTGAATATAATGCAGAGAATTCGTAGTTTGGAAGTTAGGAGGAGGTGGGATTACCAAAACTGTTGTCCAGAGGGCTGAGGAAGGGTTGTTGAGGTGGTTCGGACATGTAGAGAGAATGGAGCTGAAACAGAATGACTTCAAGAGTGTATCAGTCTGTAGTGGAAGGAAGGCGGGAGGGGTGAGGGGTCGGCCTAGGAAAGGTTGGAGGGAGGGGGTAAAGGAGGTTTTTGTGTGCGAGGGGCTTGGACTTCCAGCAGGCGTGCGTGAGCGTGTTTGATAGGAGTGAATGGAGACGAATGGTTTTAATACTTGACGTGCTGTTGGAGTGTGAGCAAAGTAACATTTATGAAGGGGTTCAGGGAAACCGGCAGGCCGGACTTGAGTCCTGGAGATGGGAAGTACAGTGCCTGCACTCTGAAGGAGGGGTGTTAATGTTGCAGTTTAAAAACTGTAGTGTAAAGCACCCTTCTGGCAAGACAGTGATGGAGTGAATGATGGTGAAAGTTTTTTTCTTTTTCGGGCCACCCTGCCTTGGTGGGAATCGGCCAGTGTGATCAAAAAAAAAAAAATTATATATATATATATATATATATATATATATATATATATATATATATATATATATATATATATATATATATATATATATATATATATATATATATATATATATATATATATATATATATATATATATATATATATATATATATATATATATATATATATATATATATATATATATATATATATATATATATGTCGTGCCGAATATGTAAAACTGGTCAATTAGCAAGAACTCATTTAAAATTAAGTCCTTTCTAAAAATTTCTCTTATACGTTTAAAGATATATTTTTTTCATTAATATTGATGTAAAAATTTATAATTTTGCACCAAAAGGAACTTAGAAAACTTACCTAACCTTATTATAACAAGAACAATTTATTTTAGCCTAACCCAACTAAATATATTTTAGATTTGTTTACAGTAATTTAATACTAAACAAACACAGTGAAATATATTTTTTTCGTTAGGGTCAGAATGATTTTGGCGAAATTATTGCATACACAAATTTTTGCTTGTCTTATTCGGCAAGATGAGCGCTGCTATTTAAGCCAAGATTGCAAGTTCTAACTATTCGGCACGACATACATATATATATATATATATATATATATATATATATATATATATATATATATATATATATATATATATATATATATATATATATATATATATATATATATATATATATATATACATATATATATATATATATATATATATATATATATATATATATATATATATATATATATATATATATATATATATATATATATATATATATATATATATGTATATTATTGTAGTCACGAGAACAATACACTTTCCAAACATTGGCTTCATGTGAATAATATTCTGAGGCAGACTGTGGTCACCGGATTCCTCATGAACTGATGATTCTCGCAACTACATCAGGACGAACGGTTGATAATCATCCACTCAATGTGTTTGACTGAGAAAGAAGATTTTATTTCTGTAAGGTAAGGTACATTGTGGTTAAATTAGACACATGTGCAACTCTTGGGTATCTTTAGTGAGGAAACGTTTCGCCACACAGTGGCTTCATCAGTCCATACAATGAAGGATCGTGAAGAACAGGAGGAGAATGAGGTAATCAGTCCCTCAGCCTTTGTATGGACTGATGAAGCCACTGTGTGGCGAAACGCTTCCTCAATAAAGATACCCAAGAGTTGCACATGTGTCTAATTTATCAACATGTCGGTTCTCTGAACCATTCATCTACAAGATACAGTGTACAACTGACATAGGATTAATTTATATGTATAAACTACTTTATGTAAAGCCCCTTGTTATGCACAGCATTACGGGGACCTTTAAAATTTATTTATAATTAATGAGAATTATACAATGAGAATAGTTCGCCAGAATGCCAGGATTTCTAATAAACGGTATTTTGTATACTGTAACAATTTTGCTTATAAGTAATGGTTTTCTTGTAGCAAGTTGTTATAACATTTGTAACGGGGAATACTAAGGCAGAATATATTCGAAGTTATTACGTATGAAGGAAAAGATTGGCGATATTGAGAACCGTATTATGATTGCTAATTTGATTTGGATCAAGAGTTTTGTTATTGATAAATCGGGATTTAAGGTAATTAACCAAAGTTATGGTTTAAGTTATATTTGGGAGATGCTTTTTGACAATTTTTGAAGACGGTGGGGGGAAAAAGAAACGTTTCTCATCTTCTGGGAGTTCCAAAACTTAGAACTCTTTATATGCATGGAGTTGTGGCCACCTGTACCCTGGTGTTTGCTCCGAAACTGTCCATAATATGCAATTATTTGTGTCCATTTGCACCACAGTATACAGAAGTAGGAACTAGTGGTATCTAGATGTGGAACTACACTAGCAGCAGTGGTAAGAACAGTGCTAAAGAACTGAGGTAGATTCTAGCTCTTACCATTCATCCACTTATATCTCTCCTACAAATTCCATGCCATTTGTTCAATATGGAATGGTATGTTTTAAGCTATTAGCTGTACGAGGAGCGTAGAGGATGAGAAGAGAGACTTCTGCTTTACCATCCTTGCCTCAAAACCTTAGATAATAGAGGAGAGTTCTTAAACGAAGTACAGCAGTCATACTTATGTATTCCTATTTACCAGATTTCGTGTTTCTCATTAATAATAATAATAATAATAATAATAATAATAATAATAATAATAATAATAATAATAATAATAATAATAATAATAATAATAATAACAATAATAATAATAATAATAATAATAATAATAATAATAATAATAATAATAACAATAATAATAATAATATAACAATATAATAATAATATTATTATTTTTATTATTATTAAAAACTGAAGAGTACACAAGTAATTAAGATACCATTAAAACTGCGCTAATGGTATAACTGCGAGTGATTATTTTTTAATTAGTTCATTATTATTCATATATCGGCATGAGATACCCCCCAAAAAAAAATTGCTGTGATCCTGTTTTACTGTCCATGGAACGTACGTAAGTGATACAAAGATGGACGTTCAAGGGCTCATGCCCCGGGCAACCTCAAGGCTTCATCCCCACGTAATCTACCCCACCTAATCTACCCCACGTAAACTACCCCACGTTATCTACCCCACGGAATCTACCACGGAATATATCCGCTGGATCTACACACGGAGCTCACCAAGATGCGCAACCCTTGTTTCTCGTACACTTAAGGCAGTTTAATTTTACACACAGTGGAGCTTCACTGCTTTAATACCCACAGTGGGACTTTAACACTAACAGTGAAACTTTATTATCCATAGTGGGATTATGAGGGTAAGACTATATAATATACATATATATATATATATATATATATATATATATATATATATATATATATATATATATATATATATATATATATATATATATATATATATATATATGTATTATATATATATATATATATATATATATATGTCGTGCCGAGAATAGGCAGAACTTACGATCTTGGCTTAAATAGCAACGCTCATCTTGCCATATAGGACAAGTGAAAATTTGTGTATGCAATAATTTCGCCAAAATCATTCTGAACCTAACGAAAAAAAATATATTTCACTGTGTTTGTTTAGTATTAAATTACTGTAAACAAATCTAAAATATATTTAGTTGGGTTAGGCAAAAATAAATTGTTCTTGTTATAATAAGGTTAGATAAGGTTTCTAAGATTCTTTTGGTGCAAAATTAAAAATTTTTACATTAACATTAATGAAAAAAATATATCTTTAAACGTATAAGAGAAAATTTCAGAAAGGATTTATTTTTTAATGAGTTCTTGCTGATTGACCAGTTTTACATACATTTGACATATATATATATATA
Source organism: Cherax quadricarinatus (assembly GCF_038502225.1). Classification (NCBI taxonomy): domain Eukaryota; kingdom Metazoa; phylum Arthropoda; class Malacostraca; order Decapoda; family Parastacidae; genus Cherax; species Cherax quadricarinatus. Next base: position 1,440,129 of record NC_091360.1, on the reverse strand, counting down.
TATATATATATATATATATATATATATATATATATATATATATATATATATATATATATATATATATATATATATATACATATATATATATATATATATATATATATATATATATATATATATATATATATATATATATATATATATATATATATATATATATATATATATATATATATATATATATATATATATAAGTTGAACAAACAACATCAGTTTAGTTTTTTAATATTATTAACAATTATAACTTTTTTAAATGTATGTTGTGTATGTCATTAGTAATTTGTGTATTCATACTAATTTTGATGACATATTTTAAAACCAGTTTGAGATATTTCATAAAAGTCAGCACTTGCTCCCACTAAACATATATACGTAATTAGTTCATAAAACTGTAGGTTCAGAGCTATAAAGTTGAAAATTGTGCGAGTTGCTGTATTTATTGTAAGACATATGGGAGAGAGAGAGAGAGAGAGAGAGAGAGAGAGAGAGAGAGAGAGAGAGAGAGAGAGAGAGAGAGAGAGAGAGAGAGAGAGAGAGAGTGAGAGAGAGAGAGAGAGAGAGAGAGAGAGAGAGAGAGAGAGAGAGAGAGAGAGAGAGAGAGAGAGAGAGAGAGAGAGAGAGAGAGAGAGAGAGAGAACAAATTCGAGCCCGAACATAACTGGGAAAAATCAGTCATTTTTCAGTCTCATAAACAACAAATAATCAGTGACTAAAATATAAGTCAAGTATATTGATAAACCTCCTCTCTCACCACTCCATATTTCCCCCAACTCCCCAGTCTTACATCCCCCACCACTTCTACCTTCCCCCACCACTCCTACCTTCCACCACTACTCCTACCTTCCCCCACTACTCCTACCTTCCCCCACCACTCCTACCTTCCCCCACCACTCCTACCTTCCACCACTACTCCTACCTTCCCCCACAACTCCTACCTTCCCCCATCACTCCTACCTTCCCCCACCACTCCTACCTTCCCCCATCACTCCTACCTTCCACCACCACTCCTACCTTCCCCCACCACTCCTACCTTCCCCCACCACTCCTACCTTCCCCCACTACTACCTTCCCCCACCACTCCTACCTTCCCCCACCACTCCTTCCTTCCCCCACCACTCCTACCTTCCTCCATCACTCCTACCTTCCCACACTACTCCTACCTTCCCCCACCCCTCCTACCTTCCCCCACCACTCCTACCTTAAGCCCACTACTACCTTCCCCCACCACTCCTACCTTCCCCCACCACTCCTACCTTCCCCCACCACTCCTACCTTCCCCCACCACTCCTACCTTCCACCATCACTCCTACCTTCCCACACTACTCCTACCTTTTTCCACCACTCCTACCTTCCCCCATCACTCCTACCTTCCCCCACCACTCCTACCTTCCCCCACCACTCCTACCTTCCCGCACCACTCCTACCTTCCCCCACCACTCCTTCCTTCTCCCATCACTCCTATCTTCCCACACTACTCCTACCTTCCCCACCGCTCCTACCTTCCCCCACTACTCCTACCTTCCCCCACCACTCCTACCTTCCCCTGCCCTCTCCAATCCCCCAAAAAATCCGCTTTTCATATCAACATTTTTAAACAGTATAATTTGCCAGTATAACAATTTGTAATATCAACTCCCGAGCCTTTGGGCTCATCATTAACTTTTTTTAATTATGCAAGAGATATACATTTGTGACTTTTTGACGTTTGTGACATTTAATATATTTCTGCTGGTGTGTTCCGTTTATGTTATTGTTACAACATTCATAAACAAAAGGAAAGTAGTCGGGGTTTTGTGAATAAGACAAGATATGCTATTGATGGCATTTACTCAGAATACGTTTCGCTCATAAGGGAATTATTCGATTCATAAAGTCCCTCTGGTGGACGAAAATGACATAAATCGCATATTGTGTGTCATTTACAAACGTATTATAAACAGTGATACACATTCCGTCAGGGTCATAGTGACTCTGTATGATAAGCAGTCAGGTGTGATCCTTCGAAGGATGGAGAAGTTATTTGTCCTTGCATCAAGAGCCCCTCACTAGCATCAAGAGCCACTCACTAGCATCAAAAGCCCCCTCACTAGCATCAGAGTCCTCTCACTAGCATCAAAAGTCCCTCTAGCATCAAGAGCCCCTCGCTTGCATCAAAAGCCCCTAGCTAGCATCAAGATCCCCTCACTAGCATCAAGAGCTCCTTATTAGCATCAAGAGCCCGTCATTAGCATCAAGAGTCCCTCACTGACATCAAGAGTTCCTCACTAGCATCAAGATCCCCTCACTAGCATCAGGAGTCCCCCACATCAATAGCCCCTCACTAGCATCAAGAGTCCCTCACATCAATAGCCCTTCACTAGCATCAAGATCCCCTCACTAGCATCAAGAGCCCCTCACTAGCATCAAGATCCACTCACTAGCATCAAGATCCCCTCACTAACATCAAGAGTCCCTCACATCAATAGCCCCCTCACTAGCATCAAGATCCCCTCACTAGCATATCAAGAGCCCCTCACTAGCATCAAGAGTCCCTCACATCAATAGCCCCTCACTAGCATCAAGAGCCCCTCACTTACATCAAGAGCCCCTTTTGAAGATTCCTCACTGTTTCAAAAAATATACATTTAAGTTCTAATTCTTATTTCCATAAACATTACAAGAAAAATACTAAAAGAAAAATGCTAGAACTCACACATATTTCAGAATTATATATATATATATATATATATATATATATATATATATATATATATATATATATATATATATATATATATATATATATATATATATATATATATATATATATATATATATATATATATATATATATATATTTCAGATTTATATATATATATATATATATATATATATATATATATATACATCTGGGTTATAATTCACTGTAAGGCATTTATAATTCCCAGTAATTATTCTGTATATAAATCTTATGCTCCCTTTGAATTTTTTGATAATTTAAAGGCAATTCCTGCTTTCCTGTTACATAACTGGTGATTCTAAAATTTCTCAGAAATTATGATAATTATGATAATTTATTCCTGGGAACATTCTAGGCCCTTTTAGGTTACTTAGTAATGAGGTGCAATTATAATTAAGTTTATTGATGGGGGTAATAACAGTCAGTTAGATTATATGTTAAGAACTTGTTCTCTAACATATTAAAACTTATGGTCACATAGGAAGTGGAGTATTGATCAATGATTAATTTGAGTAACCTTTAAGCAAGTCGAGTACTCGTTCAGTAGGATTAATCTTAGAAATAGTGATCCCTCGTTTAGTAAGAAAACCTTGAATCAGATGCTGTACTGATCCCAAGTTCAGCGATATTAATCTTGAGACAAATGCGTATTGATCCCTCGTGATATTAACCTTGAAGGAAATGCAGGATTAAATCCTAGTTTAGTGAGATTAACCTTCTATAAAATAGAGTATTGATCCCACGTTAAGTAAGATTAACCTTGAAGCAAATGGAGTATTGATCCTGTGTCAGGAGTATTGATCCTGTTTGAGGAAAATTAAGCTTCAAGAGAGTGGAATTTTGATCTTTTAATAAAACAGTTCATTCGTGGAAGAATGAACAAGATTACCCTTCATGCAAGAGGAGTATTGATACCATCTCTAGTAAGATTACCTTTCCTGATAGAAGAGGAGTGTTGATACCATCTCTAGTAAGATTACCTTTCCTGATGGAAGAGGAATGTTGATACCATCTCTAGGAAGATTACCTTTCCTGATAGAAGAGGAGTGTTGATACCATCTCTAGTAAGATTACCTTTCCTGATGGAAGAGGAATGTTGATACCATCTCTAGGAAGATTACCTTTCCTGATGGAAGAGGAGTGTTGATACCATCTCTAGGAAGATTACCTTTCCTGATGGAAGGGGAGTGTTGATACTATCTCTAGTAAGATTACCCTTCATGGAAAAGGAGTATCGATAACATGTCTAGTAAGATTACCCTTCATTGATGAAGAGTATTGATGCCATCTTTAACAGGACTATCTTCTCTTGTGAGATTACCCTTCTTGGAAGAGGAGTATTGATCCCTTCTCTTGTGAGATTACCCTTCTTGGAAGAGGAGTATTGATCCCTTCTCTTGTGAGATTACCCTTCTTGGAAGAGGAGTATTGATCCCTTCTCTTGTGAGATTACCCTTCTTGGAAGAGGAGTATTGATCCAATGTTATAAACGATCACCCTTCGTGGAAGAGAAAGTATTTATCTCAGGGTTAAGATTTTCCCTCTTGGAAGGGAGGAAGGGAGCTGGCTGCTGGTAAGTCATTCAGCCGACACGAGGCTCAGTGATAGCGTCACTCTCAAAGTTCTTGGAAAGGCAACCTGGTAGCTGATAATTCAGCTTCCTCGTTCCCAAACCACTCAACCATTTTCAACCCACTCACATCCCATCCACAACTCACCCAGGAACCACTCACATCCCACCCACAACTCACCCAGGAACCATTCACATCCCACCCACAACTCACCCAGGAACCACTCACATCCCATCCACAACTCACCCAGGAACCACTCACATCCCACCCACAACTCACCCAGGAACCATTCACAACCCACCCACAACTCACCCAGGAACCACTCACATCCCACCCACAACTTACCCAGGAACCACTCACATCCCACCCACAACTTACCCAGGAATCACTCACATCCCACCCACAACTCACCCAGGAACCATTCACATCCCACCCACAACTCACCCAGGAACCATTCACATCCCACCCACAACTCACCCAGGAACCATTCACATCCCACCCACAACTCACCCAGGAACCATTCACATCCCACTCACAACTCACCCAGGAACCATTCACATCCCACCCACAACTCACCCAGGAACCATTCACATCCCACCCACAACTCACCCAGGAACCACTCATATCCCACCCACAACTCACCCAGGAACCACTCACATCCCACCCACAACTTACCCAGGAATCACTCACATCCCACCCACAACTCACCCAGGAACCATTCACATCCCACCCACAACTCACCCAGGAACCATTCACATCCCACCCACAACTCACCCAGGAACCATTCACATCCCACCCACAACTCACCCAGGAACCACTCATATCCCACCCACAATTCACCCAGGAACCACTCACATCCCACCCACAACTTACCCAGGAATCACTCACATCCCACCCACAACTCACCCAGGAACCATTCACATCCCACCCACAACTCACCCAGGAACCATTCACATCCCACCCACAACTCACCCAGGAACCATTCACATCCCACCCACAACTCACCCAGGAACCATTCACATCCCACTCACAACTCACCCAGGAACCATTCACATCCCACCCACAACTCACCCAGGAACCATTCACATCCCACCCACAACTCACCCAGGAACCACTCACATCCCACCCACAACTCACCCAGGAACTATTCACATCCCACCCACAACTCACCCAGGAACCACTCACATCCCATCCACAACTCACCCAGGAACCATTCACATCCCACCCACAACTCACCCAGGAACCATTCACATCCCACCCACAACTCACCCAGGAACCATTCGCATCCCACCCACAACTCACCCAGGAACCATTCACATCCCACCCACAACTCACCCAGGAACCACTCACATCCCACCCACAACTTACCCAGGAACCACTCACATCCCACCCACAACTTACCCAGGAATCACTCACATCCCACCCACAACTCACCCAGGAACCATTCACATCCCACCCACAACTCACCCAGGAACCATTCACATCCCACCCACAACTCACCCAGGAACCATTCACATCCCACCCACAACTCACCCAGGAACCATTCACATCCCACTCACAACTCACCCAGGAACCATTCACATCCCACACACAACTCACCCAGGAACCATTCACATCCCACCCACAACTCACCCAGGAACCACTCATATCCCACCCACAACTCACCCAGGAACCACTCACATCCCACCCACAACTTACCCAGGAATCACTCACATCCCACCCACAACTCACCCAGGAACCATTCACATCCCACCCACAACTCACCCAGGAACCATTCACATCCCACCCACAACTCACCCAGGAACCATTCACATCCCACCCACAACTCACCCAGGAACCACTCATATCCCACCCACAACTCACCCAGGAATCACTCACATCCCACCCACAACTTACCCAGGAATCACTCACATCCCACCCACAACTCACCCAGGAACCATTCACATCCCACCCACAACTCACCCAGGAACCATTCACATCCCACCCACAACTCACCCAGGAACCATTCACATCCCACCCACAACTCACCCAGGAACCATTCACATCCCACTCACAACTCACCCAGGAACCATTCACATCCCACCCACAACTCACCCAGGAACCATTCACATCCCACCCACAACTCACCCAGGAACCACTCACATCCCACCCACAACTCACCCAGGAACTATTCACATCCCACCCACAACTCACCCAGGAATCACTCACATCCCATCCACAACTCACCCAGGAACCATTCACATCCCACCCACAACTCACCCAGGAACCATTCACATCCCACCCACAACTCACCCAGGAACCATTCGCATCCCACCCACAACTCACCCAGGAACCATTCACATCCCACCCACAACTCACCCAGGAACCACTCATATCCCACCCACAACTCACCCAGGAATCACTCACATCCCACCCACAACTTACCCAGGAACCATTCACATCCCACCCACAACTCACCCAGGAACCACT